>NC_057797.1:465709326-465907977 GCF_018294505.1 Triticum aestivum
CAGCCCTACAAAATCTCTCTTCTCCACCGTCCCCTTCCGCGCCCAGATTGCTCAAATCCCTAATTCGCTGCCACCCTCGAATCACCCCTCATCTCGTCTCTTTCCCCACCGTTCTCCACCTCTGTGCCGGACGACGACAATGAAGACGACGGTCGCGCTTCACCACCACACCGGAGCTACCTCATCTACGCCCTCGTCCACCGCACCGGGTGGTCCACCGATAACGTCGGCCGCCGCAACCGACGTGCCTCACAGACACCGAGTTCCACCGCATCAGGTGCGCTTCACCGACGCCCTCTCCCAGCTCACCGGGGCTACTTCACCGAGCACATCGTCGCACCTCCACCCCCCGAGGCCGTTGGGGCTTCACCAACGGTCTCGTCCACTGCATCGTAGCACTCCGCTGCCACTCAAGATCTGCATCCATGCGCAGCGAGCCAACGCCAGCGCATCACCCTCAACGGCTCTGAAGTGACCCTCACTCTAGCTAGGCGAGCATGCCCAAACGCCGGCCCGAACTAGGTATCCACACATCACTCCCTTGTGCATTGTTCTGACGATGTTTGGATATCCTTTCACTGCTCTCTTAGCTTACACGCGCTATGCAACTCTAACTTTAACTCTTATTTCTTCTGGAGATATCATCTGAAACAAGCAAATCCATTTTTAGCGAAGCATCACGGCGCTACGGGATCTGGCACACATCCTGCACACCCGTATAACCTTGTAAGTATCTGTCCTCCAGTATAACATCAAGGTCGATTCCTCTTAGTTGATCAACCATTCGTCGTGTTAAGAATGGAGAGGGGGTTGCAAGGAGCACAGGGCCTGCACATCAAAGCAAGTGGTAACATGGACTTGTACATGGAACATCCCAAGCGCAAGTAGAGCTGCAATGAGCCTATACAACGAGCTAGCGTAAGTCCATGTATTTCATTTAATTCGTACTGGCATTCGTGTATGATTTGTGTGTAGTGGCTGATCCACGAATTCAAGTTACCAGGGGCGAACACTTAACTTAAAAAATACGAAGGCACTTGCACTCCGGAAATGAACATAACTTGAGAAATGTGAAGCTACATGCACTTTGAAAATCAACTAATGATCCAAAGTAGTTCAGATTATAAACACTAAATGATGCAAGCACCAAAAAACACAAAATGCAACATGGTGTACAAGGACTACAAACATGGTCTGTACCTGCTTGAATTATTCATTCTCTGGCTGAAAATATCGAAGTGTAATTGCACGTATAACCGGTGCGCAAACTGCATATCAATATATCTATCCTGCACAAGTATGCCAATAGTTTCAAACAACAGATTAGAAAAGTATTTATGCTATGTTGTCATGATACGGGGACTTTCTGGTAGATGGCCTCGACGTTTCCTCAAGCTATGAAAATGCACTATAATTTGCTTGTCATCAATGCCTGCAAATCTCTGTCTCTCTCAACATAGTAGATCATCATTAGACACTAAATCCTTCAATGATCTTGCAAAATTCTTGCATTAGATCCCTCATTAGACACTATATGTTCATCACCAGGAGCATGTAAAATGTTTGCATCAAATCCTTCATTAGCAGTCTATTCATTAGACACTTCAGGCTCAAGAACATAATCATCTTGTATGTTTGCATCGAAAACTTCATCAGATACATCAGATTCAGTCAGTTCAGTATTGATTGGGCTCATAGATTCCCTACATACAAGCAGTTTTACAACACCGTCAGGTTTAACTATTGGCCAGAAATTGAAGAGTTGAATTAGATATAATCAGGGATGTGATGTACCTGCTCGTTGCGCATGCTACTCTTGCAAGCTGAGGTTGTCCGTTTGCGCAAGCTCGATGCTATGCCTGTGCTACCGCCGTTGCCTCCCACACAGGCTACACCCAGGGTTGGATCTTAATCTTCTTGTCCTTCCGTTCGCTTGAAGCCCGGCGACCGCCCTCCAACGAGGGCGCGAGGAAGTGTTGTGTCGGTCTGTCCAGCGGCGGCTAGGTTAGGAGCGAACCAGACTGGACACTGGAGCGAATGAATTGGATTTTTCCTGCTGTCGATCGATATGGGAGGCGCTTGTTTGGGTCGCAAGCCTGCTATAGGGCCTTCCTTGCACTTATGTTATTGGCCCATCCAAATTGAAACATTTTTCTTCATTTTTACATTACCTGCTCATGCGTTGGGACGAACAAAACTAGCATGGGCCAACCTGGACGACTCAAACTAGGTGCACACTTTCCAGCCACCTGAGGCGGCCGCCCATACCAGCCCCTATGGTGGCGTCGCCCCTTTTTGCGTGTATGATTGGATAGTGAAAAATATTCCAGTGGCGCTTTAGATTTACCCACAGAATGGTTGAATTGCTTGTTTCTATGAACTGAGTTCACCAATAATGTGAAGGATGCCAGTCTTTTCATCCTATTGTAGATTGCTTAGATCTCGATATGCCAAAAGTAATCACATGAAATATATAGTAAAAGCCAGTGTGATGTGTTTGGCTACAACTAGTCTGACTACACGTCCTCATATAACATATCAAGGACGCACCATCTTACCAGATTAACCATTCGACTTACCCATGCAGTGTTGGAAGAAAGAAGTATTGGGACTGCGTATCCAAGCAATTGATGCCATGGACTCCTTCGTACAACCTTGTAAGCGAACAAGAAGTTGTAGTGTGCCTGTACAAAGAACTAGCGTAAGTTCAGTTACATGCTTCTCGGAATTTTAGTTAGCCACTTATTGCAAAATTGTTCAATTATGTTGTTTGGCTTAATTTAGTTTGCTACTGATTACATAATGGCACAGCCTATTAATCATATTGTAGACTGCGCCTATCTATGTGTTTGATACTTACTGTTAAGAATTACCTATTTGCCTTAACTTAAATATCTACTTGTTTGTTTAACTGATTTGTTGCTGCAACAGCGGGTTACAATGATCTTAATAACTACTTTTCAGCATCCAATTGAAACTCTTTAATTCCTTGTTTGTTTAACTGGTTTGCTGTTATAACTCCCAGTTGAGATGTTTTGCTAACTTCAACTTTTCTGAATCCAATAGAAACTTTAATGGCAAAACAGGTTAGCCCAAGATCAAAGAGCGAGGTCCCCATGGACGTTGCATCATCCCACGGCAGTGGCACCAGCCCAATCGTGCATTATGAATTGCCAACTGTTGATGCTCTAGAGGCTAAACTAGTTGTAGAAAGAGATTCTGCTTCTGCACTTAGAGATGAAGTTGACATGTTGAGGAAGCAAACGGCACAATCACAAGCAGTACTCAAGGCAACCATTAAATATTTGGTGGATTTCAAAACGAAGCAAGCCGAGACTGACCAGATTGTTAAGGTCCTGAAAGAAAAAAGGAAATTAAATTCCTACTTGGTAAATCATAGGTGAAATGTTCTTTCCATAGTTGAATAACCTTTGTGTTGTCTGTTCATGTAATCAATCAAACCATTTGTTTTAGAGATCATGTAATAATTGTTTTTTTGTTTTCTTGGTTTGTAATTTTATTTGAGCACAAGTCTGTATTAATTGATAAGACTCAGAGACATTTCATTTGGATTGTTGTGCCAGACCTACAAATATGCCAATCGGGCTGAATGTGCATTCAGCAATAGTAGTAGTATAGATGGACCATATATGGCACGCATCGGAAAGGGCCAAGATGCTGGCTAAAAAAGGATGTTGTTGTAGCCAAAAAAAGTACAGCGTCCTGGCTTACGTATGTTAGTTGATATTATTGATCCATATACTCTATAAGTGTTTATATGTCTGTTAGTTTTGTACATTCTTGGTTGATTGACTCGGTATTTGAATCTTCATACATTGCTTGTGTACATATCTAAATGGGAGTACACATTATGTTGCATGTGACATTTGAGTTGGACATGAAGTGTTCCAAATATTCGAATTCACCTTAAACTGGATTCTAGTTTCTGAATTTGAGTATCGCCATTTGTAAACCATATTCATATATGACAGTGGAATACATCTTTGTCATCCTTTTGAAGATATATAAAAACACATAGAATGATTTATAAAGATTCATATAGGAATACAACATGGATTCGAATTTAGTTGACAGGGTAAACGTGGATGCTTATTGTCCCAAAATTCGAAAGAAGCAGCAAAATTTCCACTCCCACATCGGCTGACCGAAGCCAAGTGTTTGGGAGATGGAGATTACTGTCTACCCATTACACGGACAATCCATCAGCCCGATTTCCACTGCTCTAAATAGGGGTAGGTTAGTAACTTCAATTAGACGTGACACAACTGCCTTTGAGCCCATTCCGACATGGTGGGCGTCACACATGGGCGGCAAAACTCATTTGATTGAAGCTCGTCCGAAAGACATCTATTTCTCCCTCCATTCCCCATTCATGCACGGTGGGCGGCAAAACAAACTCGACTCGGCCGAAATCGATGTAGGCAAATATTTTCAAGGGGCAGGTTTGTAACTTCACTCAGATGTGACACAACTGCCCTACCTGTCAGCCCCATTCATACAACGTGGGCGCCAACCACCCTCTCCTCCCCCGAAATCACTCTGGGCAAAATTGGCGAGATGCGAGATTACTGTCCTATCCCCAACCGACGAGACGTCCAAATTTTAAACAGGGGCTAAGTTCGTAACTTTCCTATATTTCAGACAAGCGCGTCCCAAAAACATGGTTCCCCGTACCTCTCCCTCCATTTTCCCATTCATACACCGTCCGCGCTAGAAGACCCCATCCCCACACCAGCCTCCGTCCGCCACCCCATCCATCGCCGCCGTCCTCCACCACATCCATCGCCACCATCCTCCACCATGCCGGAGCGCCTACCAAGACCATGTCGTCCACTGCTAGAGTTCGACGTTTCTCATCCATGGCGACGGACCAATAGCCTTGCATCGTGTCCTCTCGCTTCATCGGCGTTGTCGTCCTCTTTGCCGGGGCCGCTCACACGACCTTCTCTTCCACCACAACGGGACTTATCCCCCGATGCACCCGTCTACCGTCGCAGATCTGCTTCAACGCCACCGACAGCCATCGCACCCCCGATGCCTACACGACACCGCAAGAGAGGTGGTACTTCATATCTCCTCAACTTTTTGATCTCAACCAGAAAATAGATCTTAACTTGGTTACTCTACTTTCTTTTCAGCTCTTGGAATTTAGTTCTTAGTTCGAAGCAAACAATGGATGCTAAATATCATTTCTCCGATTTGCAGCTTCAAATCTGCCATGGCACAGCCATAATACGGTTTAATTGATCATGCTTAGGGTTTAATTGATCATGTTGGTTCTGTGGTGGTTTCTTTAATAGAAATCGTAGGGGAAACCCTCTTTTGCTAAAAAAATATGCTTAGAGTTTCCCCCTTTTATGATCACTATACGATCAAAATACGTGCTTCGTGTCATAATAACACTGCTCCACCCATCAAGCTAAACAAGCTTAGTTGTTCAAATACGGATCTGATATTATTAAAATAGAGTTGTTTAATTGGTCAGCTAAGGGTTCCTAAATTAGTTTCGAAAATGCATGTTCACTGCTCGGGTGTGTATCTCTACAGGGTGCCCGCGGTGGGCTGGCCCACCCTGGGATTTTGGGTCGTCCCAGGACCCGATTCCCCTTTGTTCTGATGCGCGCTTCCGATCTCTACTCGCCCCCAGCCAGCGACTTGCCGTCCCCAGATGGCATGACTCTAGGAGGAGACGCCGGACTAACAGGAGGCCAGGAGCCGCTCGCCCAACAGCGTCACCGCTGCCGGGGCGTGCCGTCGTGCCTACCTTCCTAGTCCGTTCAGGGCTCAGGCATGCAGCACCCACCAAGGCAACCCAATTTATCCTAAGATACATCCTCAACACTCAGCAGCCACTCCTCATCACCCATTTTCTAATTGATTCATTACTCATTAGGCAGGACTGTCATTAGGGTTTGTTGTGTGCTTAGTGCTACCTACACTTAATGGTTCAGATGTATTTCGGTAATCTTTAGTACCTCTAAAGTTCACAGGGTTTTGAAAATTCCGGCCCTCGGAACAGAAACTAGTCATTTTGGATTGTTGGTCGTAGTGACATTGACCCAGATTACTACTGCAAGCCAGGTTTGTTGACAATTTTACTTGTCTTTCTTACTCATTTGATATAATATCCAATTATTCACATCGATTAGTTGCAAACAATAAGTGCTAGACAAACTTCTTCATTCAGATTTTGGACGGTCTCTTACTGCAGTTACAATTCTGCATACTTGTCCTAGTAAGCTCACAAGTAAATGATTGATTCACTACATCTATGCTTGCCATGTCATATTTGTTGTCAATATTCTTTTAGGGTGGACCACCCTGTTTCTAAATACTGGAACCATAGACATGAGTGAATAGTATTTATCTATGTGATCTCTTCCATCATGTGTGGGTAACGAACATTGCATTGTATAGAAAGAAAGTGTCATTTCCAGCTTTTACATAGGTTTCGATCTTTTACATGGAATACAATCTGCCTACTTGCTTTGTGTCGCACTACCAACACTCCACCCTTGAAGCTAAACATTACGCCACTCATAATTTCTTAGTTTATTTGTTCAAATACAAATTTCATATGATTCTAATGTTCCTACTTCAGTTTTGAAATTTGTGCCTGCCTGTTATAGAGACATAAGGGGTTTGTATTTCTGTGTGTGGTTTGGTCAGCACGGTTGGGGAGGTGAACTTTGCATATGCAAGGGTTTATAGGGAGACACTCTCCGAGTTGAATCCGCAATGCATTCCATAGATAATCTGACTACTTTTTATGTTTTCATGAATCTCAGATTTTGAACAGCATCATAATGATTATGGGCTTGCGCGCATGAAAATAATAAAGCAGAACAATGCCATGGCTGTCAAACTTGGCATTAAGGGACTGAAATCAAGTCTGGATGCAATGCAATGCAAACGCTCTCCACCTACAGATTCATGCTTAGAATATGATTCTAACAGTGATTCTGAGCTAGAGGGAGACCTAAGTCAATATAGCTCCCTAGTGGAGCAGTCAGAGGAAGATGCCCTATCTTATTCACCCATCAAGGTACTTGCTCTAACTTTCCAAGGTTACATTGCTCGCACATATCATGCAACTGATGCTTTGCATTGCTTCTACTTTGTTGAACTATCATTAGCTTAGTTTACACATCATGTATGTGAATACGCCCTGCCTATCCATTTTCAGTACATATTCCATCTGTCATCATACCATATTTATCCATTCAAATGTTGTTCTTGTGTATCAGATGTTCAAAAGGAAGAGGGTAATTGCTGATCGTGGAGGAGCACAAGCAAAGTATTTGGAAAAGGTAGTGGCACCTGATAAATCAAATAGCCCATTAGGTGTAGTTGCAATATCACCTGACCCACAAAATATCCCAACTCTAGCAGACTCTAGCCCTACTACACTGGTCATTTCTGATGCCCCAACTCAGTAGACCCCAACTGCAGCAAACAGTATGATTTTGCCAGTTGACATAGCACCAGTTGTATGACACAAAACCCCCATTCCAGCAAAGAGTACACCAAATCCAGTTGCCAAATCCCTTTTCAAACCAGAGAGAGCCCCAATTGCAGTAAATAGGACCCCTGTTCCATTTCTTCCCAGTTTAGAAGATGAAGCTTATGTTGTTGTCAGGAAATCTGTGCGCATCTTTCCTTCATGGAAAGATTATACCACAGACATAGAACAATTTCCAGTCTTCCTCCGCAACTTACGCGTAAGTTGTACTAATGTTATTCATGGTCATTACTACATATGTTTCTGCTAACAGAAGACACAAGATTTCATTCTTTTAAATAGGCGAGGAGCAAATTGGATTGTGATGACGAGCAAGGGTTGGTTGCGCTTTTCAAGCACTCGTTGATGAAGTATCGCTCCTACCTAAGGCAAGCGCACTTCGATGGCAAGCCTCTGAACAAAATTTCTGTAAAGTCTCCGGTGCTACATTTATTCGACGGTGACTAGAATAATCTTGTTACACATTGGTCTCGGCTGCAGCGTAAGGTACTGTCTATGATATCACATCACAATTTGAACTACATTTCTGCATTTGCCTTAATGTCTCACTTGTACGAAAACTGTTAGCAGAAGAACATTCGTTCTCAAGGGACCACAGAATCTCGCAACTATACTGCACACTGCATTGCTCTTGTGAGTACCTCTTGCCCTCTATGACCATACTTACTTTCATAGCTGTTTGATTATGTAGCATCACTACACATGTTAGCCTCGTAATCGTCCATTTGGTGGACATTATAAGATCCGTATGGAGTCTTACATAAATTTAGAATCAACCCAATGCTTTTGAAGAGGTTTAGCTCTGCAATCCTCTTGTAAGGACTGAACATTGTATATCATTGTACTTACATTAACAGCTACTCCCTCCGTCCCATAATATAAGAACGTTTTGTACAGTACACCAGTGTTCAAAACACTCTTGTATTATGGGAAGAGGGATTGGTTCATTTTGTAGCATTCTGCATCTTATCTCCCTCGCCCACCATTTACTAAAAAAGATTAGATCTATATTTAATCTTACCAACAAGTAGAATACACAGACAATGCCAGTGTAGAAGTGTAGCCCATTGCTCTTGTCAGTACATTTTATCCTGTAATGCTTGTACTTCTAGGGATTGGTAGTTGATTATGTAGCATCAATCTGCATCTTATCTTCATTATCCTCTATCACTTCTAGTATTATCATATCTATAATTACTCTCTACAAAATGTAGAGTACAGGCAATGCTTATGAAGAAGATTCTATGCTGAAATTCTTGAGTTATCCTTCCCTTGACATGGAGAAGGGCATTATAAAGCTGGTGTTAACTGTTAATGTAAGTCAGTCCTGCTAAAGCCTTTATCCTCAACTGTTGTTTAATTTGCTCATACTCCCTATCATTTACTGCTATTTAGTTTGCTGTTTCTACCAAAATGCATGTTCGTAAGAACTGTAAGTTCTAAGTTTTACTTGTAAAACCAAATTCCTTATTCATACCATGCACATTACTTAATACTCCCTATATGTATGTTTGTTTTTGTGGATCTATAATCTAGTGTGTGGTGAAGCAACCCACGTTTGCACCTTGTCATCTCCTATTTTATCTTACTGATGTGGCTGATGATATGAACAACATGACATGCACATTATCCAAAATAGATACAATGATTTTCTTTTCCCTTCATCTATGCTTGTTATGTTGACATGGTAATCTAGTAGTGTGGTGAAGCTCCCCGCATTATGAACAATGCCAAATTATGCTATTGATATTTTGAACTTACTCTTTATTTTCTAATTTGAAATTGGATAGAATTGACAGAACAGTTATCATCTTTGTTTATACACGTGCAAAACCTATCATCTCTCTGCTTTGTTTCAGGGTGATATGCATGATGGCATGCACAAGTCTGTTGAAGGCTGTGAGACAAACCCAACATATATTGCAGCAAAGAAGGCAAAACATCTTAAAGATAGTGAGACAGCCCCAAAGTCTTGTCTTGATGCAGTGTTCAAGTTACTTGAGACTAACAGTCAGACAAGCTCACAGAATTCATTGTCTGAATCAGTTCGACTTCTTTAATCCCAAGTTCTAGCAGAAAGGCATTCTGCAACTCAACTTCGACTTGAAGTCCTATCTCTAAGAAAGATTGCGGAGAACACCAATGAGAACCTCATCGCTAAACAGCTACACCTAGAAGCTATGACCGACATGCTAGCCCGGTCTCACAGCCTTGCTCAGCAGCTTGCGCATCAGTTCCCCCGTAAGGCTAACCTTTCTTGAACTGTCTTGGAAGTGGTCTCGGTTCAGTATTATTTTTTTACACTGCAATGGTGCCCGGTTTTTGTAATCTGCTTCTTCGTTGCGCTTTATGATCACTGGTGGCGAACTTCGATGCCCAGTGAATGTAATATACCTTAAATCCTTTATTGTATAGTGTAGGTTTATTCTTAGTTACTATGCCGTAATTTCTTTATTGTATAGAGTAGGTTTGTTCTTAATTCCTACTAGTTACTGCCATCATTTGCTATCTGAAAAAAAAAATCAGATGTAGTCGACCGGACCGAAACATTTGACTCTAATGGGCCAGGTTTTTAGCGGGCCACAATTGGGCTGGCCTGCGTCTTTCTTGGGCCCGAATGATTGGGGCCTTCACACATTGCGCCAGGCCCAAACTTACACCGGCCTATATTTTAGTTGGGCCTTTTGTCAACCCAGCGCTTAGTTTGGCCCAGGTAGCATTGGGCCATTAACAGGCTGAATATTGTAGTGACATGTTACGGCCGAGATGAAACCACAGGCCTTTAGCAAGCCAAAATTCATGTTGGGCCTCAATTTTCACTAGTCGTCGACGGGCCTTCAGCATGCCAAAGTGTAGACCGGGCCATTTTGGGCCCACTTAGCTCACGGGCCGTTACCAGGCCGAAACATATCTCGGGCCTTAGTTGGCCCACTGATATCATGGGCCTTTAAGAGGCCGAAAGCTTAGCACAGGCATCAACGGGCCGAATTACGCGACAGGCCTTTAACAGGCCCAAAGTCACGTTGGGCTTAACTGTTGCCACCTTTAGCACGGGCTGTTAGTGGGCCCGATGTCCCGTCGGACCATATATGGCCCATGGGCAGCACGGGCCATTCCCAGGCCGAAAGTCACATCGGGCTGAAATGGGCCCATGCCTACATCAGGCCTCTAACTGGCCGAAAGTCACTTGGCTGTAGTTGGGCCCAAATATTCGGCGAACAATTAAAGGGCCAGATCTGGCTTCAGGCCACAAATGGGCCCAAATATTGGGCGAACAATTAACGGGCCAGATCTGGCTTCGGGCCGTAAATGAGCCCAAATATTGGGCGAACAATTAACGAGCCAGATCTGGCTTCGGGCCGTAAATGGGCCTTTATTAAGCAGGCTGTTATTGGGCTGGCCCACTAGTACCTGATTAAGTTCTACGGGCCTTTGACTGGGCCGGCCTTTTTAACCTATATGGGCCTCTGTTGGGCCCAACCACGTGTCGACGTATCATAGGCATGTCTCCTCCAATGGACGGGCGATATCTGGCCCACTGACGAGCTGACAGGTGTTCCCTTCGGCCAATCAGAATTTTACAAGTGGAAATTTCCCATTGGCCAGGGCTGTTAACGGGTTATCGGATCCAAAATCCGACCCGATAGCTTAACGGTGTTCCGTTACGGTGGATGCCACGTGTCAGTCACCCTTGACGGAAGCACTTCTGTGATGTGCGATTTATCGTCATGGAAGTAGACACTTCCGTGATGATAATTTTGGTAATGTCATGGAACACTTCTATGACAGCACAGGTATGACTATCTTGATTCTGTCATAAAATCGTCATGGATGTACATGCATGACAAAAAACGCGACCTACTGTGACAAACACGTATCATCACGGAAGTGTATTTTTTTGTAGTGTCCGCTATTCTCTCATACTCGTTCTCCTCCTCTCTAGTTATAAAATATCTCCCATTTACCTGAAAGTTAAAGAAGGAAGGTGCAGGAAGGGTAATATGGATAGCAAGCCGTCGGTTAAAGATTAGTCGGTACTGGAGGAACTGTTCGTTCCTCTCAAGAAACTGGTAGCATACCATAGCATTATAATCTAAAAAAGCAGGTGGTAACTCAATGTCATTCCCTCTTATGGGTACACCAAGATAATTAGCTAAACGGGTTGCATAAACCCCACCAAATGTCATTATAATCTACATCTTTAGCATTAAGATGTAACCTCCTCATAATAATGCCCCCCAAGTTATATCGCTTATCACCTAACACCGCACACTTGAGGACACTAAGATCTGGAGCGCAAAGGTGGCAATGCTCTTGCTTACGATTAATGCATGTACCTATAAAGAGAGCAAAATAATCTATGGTAGGAAAGTGAATGCTCCCTATGGTAGCTTGTGTGATATTTCTAGTTTCTCCCACATTGATGCTAGCAAGGAAATCATTGTATTCAGCTTTGTGAGGCTCACTATGAATGCCCCATTGTGAGATTTTGCATGCAGTATTAAAATCTTCAAGGTTGATGGTATATGATTCATCATAAAGATCAAATAAGATAGTATGGGTATTGCGCTTAGATGAAAATTTGAACCTCCGCACAAAGGGATTGGTGAGGAAATAGTATTGTCGGCACTTATCTGACACGAAGTCCTCAAGGCCTGCATTTTGTACGTAAGCATCAAACTCATCCTTGAAACCTGCATTGGACCATGAATTCATCCGACGACCATTCACAAGGCCGCACTTGATCTTCCCTTGGTGGTTCAAGGTCCAGCTCATGTATCGCGAGCCTCCGTGCTTGCTTCCTCGAAGAACCACCTTGGTACATTTTCCTAGACATTTCTCTTCCTCTGAAAAATTTCTGAAATTTTTAGTGACTCAAAATAAAAGTGAACAAAACTCAACAAGATTGGTAGCAACTACTCCTACAAGTGTCTAGAAGCTATATCATGCATCAAAACAACTTTGGACCATATAAATTTGACATGCAAGCTCAAGAACAGGGTCACCACAGCAGCAAAAAATTGAAATAAATAAAGCACTAGAACAAAAACTAATTGGACCATTGGAGGAGTCACATACCAAAGAACAATCCCCCAAAACAGTTTTGCAAATGGAGTTTTGCACAAGGAGATCGAAAATGGCAGCAAGATGAGAAAGAACACGGGTTTGAGCTACGAGATGATTTTTTATGGAGGAAGAAGAAGTGGATGGGTGCTGGAATAAGTGGAGGGGACCCATATGGGACCCACAAGGCAGGGGGCGCGCCCAGGGGGGTAGGGTGTGCCCTCCACCCTTGTGGCTCATTGGTGCATCCCCTGGTGCATGTTCAGTGCCAGAAATTCTCAAATATTCTATAAAAACATACTATATTTTCAGGGCATTTGGAGAACTTTTATTCTTGGGACATCTTTTATTTCATGGATAATTCAGAAAACAGACAGAAAATACTATTTTTGCTTTATTTAACCTAATTAACAGAAAGTAAAAAGTAGGTACAGAAGGTTGTGCTTTCTAAATTCATCCATCTCATGCCCATCAAAAGGAATCCATTAACAAGGTTGATCGAGTCTTATTAACAAACTTTTTCCGAATGACATGAAACCGGAGAATTTTTGAATAACACTAAGTTACCTCAACGGGGATATGCATGCCCCCAACAATAAGAATATCATATTTCTTCTTGACGGTAGGAAGAGGGAATTCAAAACCTCCAATAGTAATAGTTGAAAATTTTCCAATAGAACTGATACTATGAACTTGAGGTTGCTTCTTCGGAAAATGTACCATATGCTTATTACCATTAACATGAAAAGTGGCATTGCCTTTGTTTCAATCAATAACATCCCCTGCAGTATTCAAAAAGGGTCTACCAAGGATAATCGACATATTGTCGTCCTCGGGAATATCAAGAATAACAAAGTCCGTTAAGATAGTCACGTTTGCAACCACAACAGGCACATCCTCACAAATACCGATGGGTATAGTGGTTGATTTATCAGCCATTTGCAAGGAAATTTCATTAGGTGTCAACTTATTCAATTCAAGTCTATGGTATAAGGAGAAAGGCATAACACTAACACTGGCTCCAAGATCACATAAAGCAGTTTTAACATAGTTTCTTTTAATGGAGCATGGTATAGTTGGTACTCCTGGATCTCTAAGTTTCTTTGGTATTCCTCCCTTAAAAGTATAATTAGCGAGCATGGTGGAAATTTCAGCCTCCGGTATCTTTCTTTTATCTGTAAAAATATCTTTCATATACTTATCATAAGGAGGCATTTTAAGCATATCAGTCAAACGCATACGCAAAAAGATAGGTCTAATCATTTCAGCAAAGCACTCAAAATCCTCATCATCATTTTTCTTGGATGGATTAGGAGGAAAGGGCATGGGTTTTTGAACCCATGGTTCTCTTTCTCTACCATGTTTCCTAGCAACAAAGTCTCTCTTATCATAACGTTGATTCTTTGATAGTGGGTTATCAAGATCAACAACAGGTTCAATCTCTACATCATTATCATTACTAGGTTGAGCATCAACATGAACATCATCATTAACATTATCAGTAGGTTCATGTTCATCACCAGATTGTGTCTCAGCATCAGAAATAGAAATATCATTGGGATTCTCAGGTGTGTCTATAATAGGTTCACTAGAAGCATGCAAAGTCCTATCAGTTTTGTTTTTCATTTTATTACTAGGACTAGGTGCATCAGTATTAATTCTCTGAGAATCTTGCTCAACTCTCTTAGGATGACCCTCGGGATACAAAGGTTCCTGGGTCATCTTACCACCTCTAGTCATAACCCTAACAACATTATCATTGTTCTTACTATTCAACTCGGTAAGCAAATCATCATGTGCCTTAAGTACTAGTTCTACTTGAGTTGTAACCATGGAAGCATGTTTACTAATAAGCTTAAGATCATTAACGGTTCTACTCATATAATCACCCGAGTGGTTGATACGTCTCCAACGTATCTATAACTTATGAAGTATTCATGTTGATATATTACCATTCTTGAATGTTTTACAATCATTTTGCAGCAACTTTATATCATTTTTGGGACTAACTTACTGACCCAGTGCCCGGTGCCAGTTGTTATTTTTTTGCTTGTTTTTTACATCGCAGGAAATCAATATCAAATGGAGTCCAAACACTGCAAAACTTTTTGGAGATTTTTTTAGGGACCAGAACACCCAAGATGGGCCACAGCAGCACTTGGGGTGCCCCGAGGGGGGCACAACCCACCAGGGCGCGCCTGGGGGCCCAGGTGCCCCCAGGTGGGTTGTGCCCACCTCGATGGCT
Source organism: Triticum aestivum (assembly GCF_018294505.1). Classification (NCBI taxonomy): domain Eukaryota; kingdom Viridiplantae; phylum Streptophyta; class Magnoliopsida; order Poales; family Poaceae; genus Triticum; species Triticum aestivum. Next base: position 465,724,179 of record NC_057797.1, read on the forward strand.
GATTGCTCTCTGACTATAGCGCCAGAAAAGCTCATGTGTGCTAGGACTACATCGGTATTTCCCCAAAGAGGAAGGGATGATGCAGCACAACGACGGTAGGTATTTCCCTTAGTGAAGAAACCAAGGTTATCGAACCAATAGAAGAACCAAGCAACATAACGTAAACAGCACCTGCACACAAATAACAACACCTCGCAACCCGACATGTTAAAGGGGTTGCCAATCCCTTTCGGGTAACGATGCCAGAAATTTGTAGTAGATTGAAATAATATATCGCAAATAAAATAAAGTGCAGCAAAGTATTTTTGTATTTTTGGTTTAGTAGATCTGAATAAAAATGCAAAGGAAAAGTAGATCACAAGCAAATATATAAGGAAGAAGACCCGAGGGCTGTAGGTTTCACTAGTGGCTTCTCTCGAGAAAGATAGCAAATGGTGGGTAAAAAAATTACTATTGGGCAACTGATAGAACCTCAAATAATTATGACGATATCCAGGCAATGATCATTACATAGGCATCACGTCCAAGATTAGTAGACCGACTCCTGCGTGCATCTACTACTATTACTCCACACATCGACCGCTATCCAGCATGCATCTAGTGTATTAAGTTCATGGAAAACGGAGTAATGCAATAAGAATGACGACATGATGTAGACAAGATCCGTTTATCTATTGCGTAGATATAGATCCCATCTTTTTATCCTTAGTAGCAATGATACATACGTGTTGTTTCCCTTTCTGTCATTGGGATCAAGCACTGTAAGATCGAACCCACTACTGGGCACCTCTTCCCATTGCAAGATAAATAAATCAAGTTGGCCAAACAAAACCCAAATATCGGAGAAGAAATACGAGGCTATAAGAGAGCATGCATATAAGAGATCAAAGAAACTCAAATAACCTTCATGGATATAAAAAGATATGACTGATCATAAACTCAAAGTTCATCAGATCCCAACAAACACACCGCAAAAAGAGTTACATCATATGGATCTCCAAGAGACCATTGTATTGAGAATTCAGCGGGAGTAAGAAAGCCATCTAGCTACTAACTACGGACTCGCAAGTCTACAAAGAAATACTCATGCATCATCGGAGAGGCACCAATGGAGGTGGTGAATCCCATCCGAGATGGTGTCTAGATTGGATCTGGTGGTTCTGGACTCTGCGGCGGATGGATGAATATTTCGTCGACTCCCCTAGGGTTATGGTACTGTTGGGTTATTTATAGAGCAAAGAGGCAGTCCGGGGGGCGCCCGAGGTCGGCACAACCCACCAGGGCGCGCCTGGGCCTCCTGGCGCGCCCTGGTGGGTTGTCCCCTCCTCGGAACTCCCCCGGGTGCAACCAGGGCCCAACATGTTTCTTCTAGTCCATAAAAAATCTCCGTAAAGTCTCATGGCATCTGGACTCCGTTTGATATTGATTTTCTATGATGTAAAAAACACGGAAAAAACAGGAACTAGCATTGGCACTATGTGAATAGGTTAGTACCAAAAAATGATACAAAATGATTATAAAACAACCAAGATTGATAATAAAACAGCATGGAACAATAAAAAAAGTATAGATACGTTGGAGACGTATTAGCATCCCCAAGCTTAACTCCTACTCATCCTCGAGTAGGTAAGTGATAAAAATAGAATTTTTGATGTGGAGTGTTGTTTAACATGTCATATCATATTATTTTCTTTATATCATGGACATTTGGACTTTTTATGTGATTCAAAGCAATAGTCTAGTTTTGACATAATAATTTAGATACTCAAGAATATCAACAAGAAACCATGTCTTTCAAAATATCAATCCTAAAATAAGTTATCCCTACAAAATCATATAGTCTTATCATGCTCTATCTTCTTAACACAAAGCATTTATCATGCACAACCCCGATGACAAGCCGAGCAATTGGTTCATACTTTTTAACGCGCTTCAGCTTTTTCAACTCTTATGCAATACATGAGCGCAAGCCATGGATATAGCACTGCGAGTGGAATAGAGTATGATGATAGGGGTAAATATAGAGAAGACAAAAAGGTAAGAAAGTCTCACATCAATGCGGCTAACCAACGCGCTATGGAGATGCCCATCAATCGATATCAACGTGAGGAGTAGGGATTGCCATGCAACGAATGCACTAAGAGCTATAAGTGTATGAAAGCTCAATATGAAACTAAGTGGGTGTGCATCTAATCCTATAATGAAAAATTCCCACTAGTATATGAAAATGACAACATAGGAGACTCTCCGTATGAAAAACATGGTGCTACTTTGAAGCACAAGTGTGGTAAAGGATACTAACAATGCCCCTTCTCTCTTTGTTTATTTGTTTATTTTTTATTTCTTTTTTATTTTTCCCTTTTTTCTCTTCTTTTTCTCTTTTCCTCTCATTGTCCGGAGCCTCATCCCGACTTGTGGGGGAATCATAGTCCCCATCATCCTTTCCTCACTGGGGCACTATTCTAAAAATGAATAATGATGATCATCACACTTCTATTTACTTATAACTAAGAAGAAATAAAAATTAAAACTCGATATCTATGACAAAGTATGACTCTATATGAATGCCTCTGGCATGTACCAGGATGTGCACTGATCTATCGTAACATGTATGAAAAATGATGAACGGTGGCTGAGCCACAACTACTATGTCAGCGATATGATCATGCAAAGCGATATGACAATGAATGCTCAAGTCATCAAACAGAAGCGGTGGAAATTGCATGGCAATATATCTCAGAATGGCCATGGAAAAGCCATAATAGGTAGGTATGGTGGCTGTTTTTAGGAAGATATAATAAGGCTTATGTGTGATAGAGCGTATCATATCACGGGGTTTGGATGCACCTGCGAAGTTTGCACCATGTCTCGATGTGAGAAAGGGCAATGCACGGTATCGTAGAGGCTAGCAAATTGCTAAAAGGTAAGAGTGTGTATAATCCATGGACTCACATTAGTCATAAAGAACTCATATACTTATTGCAAAAGTTTATTAGCCCTCGAAGCAAAGTACTACTACGCATGCCCCTAGGGGGATAGATTGGTAGGAAAAGACCATCGCTCATCCCCGACCGCCACTCATAAGGAAGACAATCAAAAATAAATCATGCTCCAACATCATAGCATAACGAGAGACTATACGTGCATGCTTCGGGAATCACAAACCTTAACACCAATATTCTTACTAACGCATAATTACTCATCAAGATGACTCACATATCACATCATCATATCTCAAAACTATTACTAAGAATCAAGTTTATTTTGTCCAATGATCTTCATGACACATTTTTTTCTTTATCCTTCTTGGATATCTATCACTTTGGGACTAATTTTCATGTGTTACTTTTCATAAGCTCAAACAAATATAAGTGAAGATCATGAGCATAACAAATTTTCTTCCTCTCAAAATAATTTAAGTGAAGCAAGAGAGAATTTCTTGAAAATTTTACTAACTCTCAAATAAATCTAAGTCAAGCAAGAGATCATTTCTTCAAACATACTAGGCACACCGTGCTCAAAAAGATATAAGTGAAGCACTAGAGCAAGTACATTGCTCATAAAAATTTAAGTGAAGCATAGAGAGAAATTCTAACAAATCATGACATAATTTTGGCTCTCTCAAATAGGTGTGTCTAGAAAGTATTGATGACTTAAAACATAAAATAAAACAAGCAAAGACTCATATCATACAAGACGCTCCAAGCAAAACACATATCATGTGATGAATAGAAGTATAGTCTCGAGTAAAATACCGATAGTTGTTGAAAGAAAGCGGGGATGCCACTCGGGGGGGGGGGCATCCCCAAGCTTACTTGGTTCCTCATTCTTGGATAATAGCTTGGGATGCTGGGGCATCCCCAAGCTTAGGCTCTTCCATCCTTCCTTCATCCATCGTAAGATAACCCAAAACTTGAAAACTTCAATCACATAGAACTCAACAAACCTTCGTGAGATCCGTTAGTATAAGAATAATAAATCACTACTATAAGTGTTGTATCAAACCAATTCATATTTTGTATTTGTATTATATCTACTATATTCCAACTTTTCTATGGCAAAAACTCATCAAAGAAAACCATAGAGCCATCAAAATAAGCACACTACACAAAGAATCTATCAAAACAGAACAATCTGTAGCAATATCACTATTTCAAATACTTCTGTAACTCAAAAAATTCTGAAAAAATAGTACGACCTGAGAAATTTGTATATTGATTTAATGCAAGTGGAATGGTTGTTTTACCGCTCTCTGGTAAAAAATGAAAATTAATTTCGTGAGCGTAAAAGTTTCTGTTTTTTCAGCAAGATCAAACAACTATCACCCAAGAAGATCCTAAAGGTTTTACTTGGAACAAAAACTAACTAAAACACAAAAAATGCACTCATAACTGTAGAATAATTGTTCTAACTCTCAAGAACAGGAAGCAAAAGGGAAAAATAAATTTTATTCATTGGGATGCCTCCCAACAAGCGCTATAGTTTTACGCCCTTAGCTAGGCATAAAAAAAGGATCTAAGTTTTGTCATCTTCGGTTCAAGATCCATAAGATGCCCTCATGATTGATTCATAAGGTGGCTTAATTCTAGTTCTAGGAAAGTGTTCCATACCCTTCCTCAAAGGAAATTGAAACTTAATATTGCCTCTTTCATATCAATCATGGCATCGATAGTGCGTAAAAATGGTCTACCAAGAATAATTAGACATGACGGATCGCAATCAATATCAAGAACAATAAAATCTATGGGCATATAATTTCTATTTGTAAGAACAAGAACATCATTAATTCTTCCCATAGGCTTTTTAGTAGTACAATCCGTCAAGTGCAAATTCAAAGAACATGATTCAAGATCGGTAAGACCAAGCACATCACATAAAGATTTCCGAATTGTAGAAACACTAGCACCTAAGTCACACAAAGCAAAACACTCATAATTTTTAATCTTGACTTTGATAGTAGGTTCCCATTCATCATGCAATTTTCTAGGAATTGAAACTTCTAATTCCATTTTTTCTTCAAAAGCTTTCATCATAGCATCAACAATATGTTTAGTAAAAGCTTTATTTTGTTCATAAGCATGGGGTGAATTTATCATGGATTGCAACAAAGAAATACAATCAATCAAAGAGCAACTATCATAATTAAAGTCTTTGTAATCCAAAATAGTGGGTACATCACTAGATAAAGTTTTGACCTCTTCAAACCCACTTTCATCAATTTTTTCAACAAGATTTTCACCCTCCAAAATATTGGGACGCTTTCTACCTAAAGTTGACTCTTCTCCAGTCCATTTTTCATAAATATTAACTTTATTAAACAAGGAAGCAATGGAAGAAACACCAATCATTTTAAGATCTTTGTCACTTTTGTGAAAGAAATCACTAGAAAACGCTTTTTCTAAAAATTCTCTTTTAGCTCTGAGCATATGATAACACACAAGTATAGGGGATCGCAACAGTTTTCGAGGGTAGAGTATTCAACCCAAATTTATTGATTCGACACAAGGGGAGCCAAAGAATATTCTGAAGTATTAGCAGCTGAGTTGTCAATTCAACCACACCTGGATAACTTAATATCTGCAGCAAAGTGTTTAGTAGCAAAGTAATATGATAGTAGTGGTAACGATAGCAAAGGTAACGGTAGCAAAAGTAATATTTTTGGTGTTTTATAGTGATGGTAACAATAGCAATGGAAAAGTAAATAAGCAAAGAACAATATATGGAAAGCTCATAGGCAATGGATCGGTGATGGAGAATTATGCCGGATGTGATCGATCATGTAACAGTCATGACCTAGGGTGACACAGAACTAGCTCCAGTTCATCAATGTAATGTAGGCATGTGTTCTGAATATAGTCATACGTGCTTATGGAAAAGAACTTGCATGACATCTTTTGTCCTACCCTCCCGTGGCAGCGGGGTCCTATTGGAAACTAAGGGATATTAAGGCCTCTTTTAATAGAGTACCAGACCAAAGCATTAACATACATAGTGAATACATGAACACCTCAAACTACAGTCATCACCGATAAGTATCTCGATTATTGTCACTTCGGGGTTAACGGATCATAACACATAATAGGTGACTATAGACTTGCAAGATAGGATCAAGAACTCTCATATATTAATGAAAACATAATAGGTTCAGATCTGAAATCATAGCACTCGGGCCCTAGTGACAAGCATTAAGCATGGCAAAGTCATAGCAACATCAATCTCAGAACATAGTGGATACTAGGGATCAAACCCTAACAAAACTAACTCGATTATATGATAAATATCATCCAACCCATCACCGTCCAGCAAGCCTATGATGGAATTACTCATGCACGGCGGTGAGCATCATGAAATTGGTGATGGAGGATGGATGATGATGACGATAGCGACGGATTCCCCTCTCCGGAGCCCCGAGCGGACTCCGGATCAGCCCTTCCGAGAGAGTTTAGGGCTTGGCGGCGGCTCCGTATCGTAAAAGGCGAAGAATCTTTCTCTTTGGGTTTTTTCTCCCCGAAAGTGAATATATGGAGTCAGGGTTGAGGTCGATGGAGCGTCAGGGGGCCCACGAGGCAGGGAGCGCACCCAGGGGGTAGGGCGCGCCCCCACCCTCGTGGACAGGTGGAGGCCCCCTGATGTGGATCTTCCTTCCAGTATTTTTTATATATTCCAAAGTGATTCTCTGTTGATTTTCATGTCATTCCGAGAACTTTTATTTCTGCACAAAAATGACACCATGGCAATTCTGCTGAAAACATCGTCAGTCCTGGTTAGTTCCATTCAAATCATGCAAGTTAGAGTCCAAAACAAGGGCAAAAGTGTTTGGAAAAGTAGATACGACGGAGACGTATCAACTCCCCCAAGCTTAAACCTTTGCTTGTCCTCAAGCAATTCAGTTGATAAACTGAAAGTGATAAAGAAAAACGTTTACAAACTCTGTTTGCTCTTGTTGTTGTAAATATGTAAAGCCAACATTCAATTTTTCAGCAAAGATTATGAACTAACCATATTCACAATAACGCTTAGGTCTCATGTTTACTCATATCAATGGCATAATCAACTAGCGAGCAATAATAATAAATCTCGGATGACAACACTTTCTTAAAACAATCATGATATGATATAACAGGATGGTATCTCGCTAGCCCTTTCTGAGACCGCAAAACATTAATGCAGAGCACCTTTAAAGATCAAGGACTGACTAGACATTGTAATTCATGGTAAAAGAGATCCAGTCAAGTCATACTCAATGTAAACTAATCAGTAATGAATCCAAATGACAGAGGTGCTCTCTAATTGGTGCTTTTTAATAAGAGGATGATGACTCAACATATAAGTAAATAGATAGGCCCTTCGTGGAGGGAAGCAGGGATTTGTAGAGGTGCCAGAGCTCGGTTTTGAAATAGATCAGAATAATATTTTGAGCGGTATACTTTCATTGTCAACATAACAACCAAGAGATGGCGATATCTTCCATGCTAGACACGTTATAGGTGGTTCCCAAACAGAATGGTAAAGTTTATACTCCCCCTCCACCAACAAGCATCAATCCATGGCTTGCTCGAAACAACGAGTGCCTCCAACTAACAACAGTCCCGGGGGAGTTTTGTTTGCAATTATTTTGATTTGATTTTCATAAAGCATGGGACTGGGCATCCCGGTGACCAGCCATTTTCTCATGGGTGAGGAGCGGAGTCCACTCCCCTTGAGAATAACCCGCCTAACATGGAAGATACGGACAACCCTAGTTGATACATGAGTTATTCGAGCATACAAAACAGAATGGTTATTTGAAGGTTTAGAGTTTGGCACATACAAATTTACTTGGAACGGCAGGTAAATACTGCATATAGGTAGGTATGGTGGACTCATATGGAACAACTTTGGGGTTTAAGGGATTGGATGCACAAGCAGTATTCCCGCTTAGTACAAGTGAAGGCTGGCAAAAGACTGGGAAGCGACCAGCTAGAGAGCGACAAAAGTCATGAACATGCATTAAAATCAATGAACATTGAGTGCAAGCATGAGTAGGATATAATCCATCATGAACATAAATATCGTGAAGGCTATGTTGATTTTGTTTCAACTACATGCGTGAACATGTGCCAAGTCAAGTCACTTAAATCATTCAAAGGAGGATACCACCAATATCATACCACATCACAACCATTTTAATAGCATGTTGGCACGCAAGGTAAACCATTATAAGCTCCTAGCTAATTAAGCATGGCATAAGCAACTATAATATCTAATTGTCATTGCAAACATGTTTATTCATAATAGGCTGAATCAGGAACGATGAACTAATCATATTTACAAAAATAAGAGAGGTCAAGTTCATACCAGCTTCTCTCATCTCAATCAGTCCATCATACATCGTCATAATTGCCTTTCACTTGCATGAATGAACGATGTGAATAATAATAATAGTGCACGTGCATTGGACTAAGCTGGAATCTGCAAGCATTCAATAAATAGGAGAAGACAAGGCAATATGGGCTCTTTAGTCAGATCAATAATAATGCATATAAGAGCCACTTTAACAATTTAATTATGGTCTTCTCCTACCGACCCCCAAAGAACAAGAAAAGAAATAAGACTATTTACACGAGAAAGCTCCCAACAAGCAAAAGAAGAACGAGAAATCTTTTTGGGTTTTCTTTTTAATTACTACTACAAGCATGGAAATTAAACTAGCTAAAAGCTACAATTATTTTTTTGGGTTTTTCTTAAGGTTTATTAAACACACAAGAAGACAGCATAAAAAGGAAAATAAACTAGCATGGATATTACAATGAAAAAGTCTAAGCACCGACAACTAGCAAGAGTGTGTGCGAACATAAATGTACTGTCGGTGAGAAATACGTACTCCCCCAAGCTTAGGCTTTTGGCCTAAGTTGGTCTATGGCCACGGCTGGCCTGGCGGATATCCAAAGTTATAGTTGGGGTCGTACTGAGATGCAGCAGCTATTGCCTCATGGGTTGCCGCTTGGAGACGGGCCGTCTCCGTCCTCCTCTTATACTCGTCCGCCTCCTCCCAGGTTATAACATATCTCCCTTTTACCTGAGAGTCAAAGAAAGCAGGAGCAGGGAGAGCGACATGATAGGTGCGTCGTCTGTCAAAGATTAGTCGGTACTAGAGGAACTGATCGTTCCTCTCAACAAACTGATGACGAACCATAGCCTCATAATCTAAATAAACATGAGGCAATTCAATATCATACCCACGTATGGGTATATCAGGAAAATAAGCTAGATGGGTTGCATAAATCCCACCAAAGAAATCTCCATTAAATCTATTATTATGCAACCTACGTGCAACAATGGCTCCCAAATTATAATGTTTATCTCCTAATACAGCACTCCTGAGAACACTGAGGTCAGGGACACACATGTGACATGCTTCATCCTTACCATTTATGCACCTACCTATGAAGAGAGCAAAATAATGTATAGTAGGAAAATGAATGCTCCCTATGGTAGCTTATGTTATATCTCTAGATTCCCCCGCAGTTATACTAGCAAGAAAATCTCTAAATTCAGATTTGCAAGGTTCACTAGGACTACTCCATTGTGGAAGTTTGCAAGAAGTATTAAAATCCTCTAAGTCCATAGTATAAGAATTTTCATAGAGATCAAATAGGACAGTTGAGAATTGCGAGATGATGAAAATTCAAACCTTCTCACAAAGGAATCAGTGAGATAGTGGTATGTGACACCCGGATAATTAGGCTACATAAAAACTCTGCTAATGATGCCACGTCACCTCCGTTACTATTGCTAATCCCTCGTTAGTTCAAAAACCGATTCAAAATTCAAATTCCAAATATGGCATACAACAAAAGTTTCCAAACAATAAAATAAAAATGTTCGGTTTGTGCCAAATAATTCATAAGTAATATTGGTGGATAAACCAAGCCTTTATAAAAAGTTTAAATGCACTTAACTAAATAAAACAGTAGCAAAACAATTATTTGAATGCTTTTAAATTAATAAACAAATGTTAAACTAGTTTATGTAGTTACCAAACTTTTTAAGGCCGTGGGTTATTCAGAGACATTAGTTTAGGAGCTATTGTCATATTTTACAAAACTAAAGAAATTAAAAGTAAAATAAAACAGAAAGGAAAAAATAAATAAAAGAAAATACAAAACAGAAACAGAAAATAAAATAAGAGGAGAATCCCCCCTCTGGGCCACGACCCAGGTGGCCTCTGGGCCAATCAGGCCGACTAGGCCGGCCCACCCCGGCGCCCTACTAGGTCACCCCGACCCCCCCCCATCAAACCGAACCCTAACCGCACCCCTCCCCACTACTCCCACTCGCCCTCACTCCCTCTCCCTCACCCCCCTGATCTGGATCAGGGGAAACGACTCCCCGACCCCATCACATCGACGCCCCGCCCCTGCCGATGCCGCCGGCCCTCCTCGTCGCCACCTCATCCCACCTCCACCTCGCCCTCGTCGCCGGATATGCCCCTGACCAGTTTCCCTGAGTCTGATCCCATGCCATCGCCGGATCACCTCGTCGCCGCCGCCCGAGGACCTCGACGGAGGCCACGACGCCGGACCTCCCCGCCGGCCTGCTTCCTCCTCCTCGCCGGCCTGCCTCCACTCCGCCCGCGCCATCTTCGTCCTCCTCCTCACGCACCGCTGCCCCGTCCCTACGAATCCTGGTGAGGCCACGGCCTCATCCTCCCTTCTTCACCGCCTCTACTCGAGGCCGACCGTGCGCACGCGCGCCACCGCGTCGGCCACATCGTCGGCCACCTTGTCGTTCTTGGTCGTGCCCCGCCACGAGGTGCAGCAGGTGCTGCTGTGCTGCAGCAGTGCGGCCACCACCACTGCAGCCCCCGCACTCGCCTGCTCGTGCATGGCCGCGCCCGCTCGCGGAGCGCTCCCGCGTCCCTGTCTCCGTCGTTCCTCTCGTGCGCCCCGACTCTTCCTTCGCGCCCTCCCCGTGTGGCCGCGCACCCCGCCGCGGCCTCATCCCCTTGTCGCTCGCGCTGTTTCCCCCCTGCCCCGTTCGCCCATGACGGCGCCCCTAGCTACGCTCGGCGCTCCCTACCCCGGCGGCCTCGTTCTGCCCTGCAGGCGAGTGCTCGCTCGGGTGCGTTTGCACCCGCTAGCGACCAAACCCGCCAAGGCCCCTAGGGCCAATGACATGTGGGGCCCAGCCCCAGAACGTTTTTTTATAAAAAGAAAATAATTGAAAATAATTAAAATATTAATTAATTAACTTAATTAATCCTGATTAAGTTAACCTAATCACTAATTAACTTAATTAAACCTTGATTAGCATGTTCAGTCAATGACATGTGGGACCCACACATCAGTTTGACCTCGACCCCCTGTTGACTGCTGACATCATGCTGACGTCATGCTGATGTCAGCAAACACTATTCTGGATAATGTTGGTTTAAATTAATTAAATAAATTCTAAAAATGATTTAAAACTTTAGAAAATCATATAAAATAAACCGTAGCTCAGATGAAAATACTTTCTACATGAAAGTTGCTCAGAATGATGAGACGTATCCGGATACGCAGCCCGTTTGTCCGCCACGCATCCCTAGCTTAGCGAACACGCAACTTTCCCCCTCCGGTTCATCTGTCCGAAAACACGAAACACCGGGAATACTTTCCCGGATGTTTTCCCCCTTCACCGTACCACCTCGTACCGCGTTAGGGCACACCTAGCATCACGCTTTGTCATGTCATGCATTTGTTTGAATTATATTTATTATTTCTTCCCCCTCTTCACTCGCTAGATACCGAGACCGACGCCGCTGCTACCCAGTATGACTACGGTGTTGACGACCCCTCTCTCTTGCCAGAGCAACCAGGCAAGCCCCCCCCCCTTTTGATCACTAGATATCGCCTACTCTTCTCTATACTGCTTGCATTAGAGTAGTGTAGCATGTTACTGCTTTCCGTTAATCCTATCCTGATGCATAGCCTGTCCTTGCTACTGCTGTTGTTACCTTTACCTACAATCCTAATACTTAGTATAGGATGCTAGTTTATCTTCAGTGGCCCTACATTCTTGTCCGTCTGCCATGCTATACTATCGGGCCGTGATCACTCGGGAGGTGATCATGGGTATATACTATATACTTTGTACATGATACATGTGGTGACTAAAGTCGGGTCGGCTCGTTGAGTACCCGCAAGTGATTCCGATGTTGGGGGCTGAAGGGGCAGGTGGCTCCATCCAGGTAGTGGTGGGCCTGAGTTCCCGACGGCCCCCCGACTGTTACTTTGAGGCGGAACGACAGGGCAGGTTGAGACCACCTAGAAGAGAGGTGGGCCTGGCCCTGGTCGGCGTTCGAGGATACTTAACACGCTTAACAAGATCTTGGTATTTGATCTGAGTCTGGCCATTGGTCTATACGCACTAACCAACCACGCGGGAACAGTTATGGGCACTCGACGTTGTGGTATTAGCCGAAGCCTTCATGACGTCAGCGACTGAGCGGTGCGCGCCGGGTTGGACTGGAAGGCCTGCTCTTGTATAAGGGAGGCCAATTCTGCTCACCGGCCACCCTCGCAACATGCAGGTGTGCAATGGGCGATGGGCCCAGACCCCTGCGCCATAGGATTTAGACCGGCGTGCTGACCTCTCTGTTGTGCCTAGGTAGGGCTACGACGTGTTGATCTTCCGAGGCCGGGCATGACCCAGGAAAGTGTGTCCGGACAAAGGGGATCGAGCGTGTTGGGAAATGTGGTGCACCCCTGTAGGGAAGTTAATCTATTCGAATAGCTGTGATCTTCGGTAACAGGACGACTTGGAGTTCTACCTTGACCTTATGACAACTAGAACCGGATACTTAATAAAACACACCCTTCCAAGTGCCAGATACAACCGGTGATCGCTCTCTCATAGGGCGACGAGGGGAGGATCATCGGTTAGGATTATGCTATGCGATGCTACTTGGTAAACTTACCATCTACTCTCTTCTCCTTCTGCAAGATGGAGGTTACCAGAAGCGTAGTCTTCGAAAGGACTAGCTATCCCCCTCTTATTCTGGCATTCTGTAGTTCAGTCCACATATTATACCCTTAATCCATTTGATACCAATGCATACATATGTAGTGTAGCTCCTTGCTTGCGAGTACTTTGGATGAGTACTCACGATTGCTTTTCTCCCCTTTTTCCCCTTTCCTATACCCGTTTGCTGCGACCAGATGTTGGAGTCCAAGAGCCAGACGCCATTGTCGATGATGATTACTACTACTCGGGAGGTGCCTACTACTACGTGCAGCCCCCTGACGACGACCAGGAGTAGTTTAGGAGGATCCCAGGCAGGAGGCCTATGCCTCTTTTGATCTATATCCCAGTTTGTGCTAGCCTTCTTAAGGCATACTTGTTTAACTTATGTTTGTACTCATATATTGTTGCTTCCGCTGACTCGTCTATGATCGAGCTCTTGTATTCGAGCCCTCGAGGCCCCTGACTTGTAATATGATGCTTGTATAACTTATTTTAATTGTAGAGTTGTGTTATGATATCTTTCCGTGAGTCCCTGATTTTGATCATACACGTTAGCGTGTATGATTAGTGTACGATTGAATCGGGGCGTCACAAGTTGGTATCAGAGCAGACTGCATATAGGAATCCCCCTTTCCAACTCCTTGGCTGAAGTTGAGTCTAGACATTGCAAAACTTTTACTAACATGGCTGTGTGTCTTATGGGCACATGACGCCATTGGGTGGTAGTAGGATCTTTTATTCCTCGTCTATACTCTGGGACTCTGAACTTTCTTCTACCCGGGTTAATGAATTTACTAAAATCTAACTTTAGGTTCTCGAAAATACTTTCTCCCGGAGAGCCCCTTCAGTCCAGATGATCGCCGGCTACACCAAAAGATTTGGAAGATACCCTCCGATATTCTCTTGAGACCTTGTGCCTATTGCTTTTGCAATTCCCTACCACCGAAATATCCCTATGGATAAATACTTACACCTGTCGTGCTTACTTTTATTCCCATTCGATCTTGTTATTACAAGATACCCCGAGAATACTTTGTGCCTACTGCCTTGCAGTTCTTTGTCACCTGAATACCCCTATGGATAATTCTCGCACTTATCGAGTATCCGCTCATCCCCAGTTGTTCATGTGTTTCACAATGATCTTCAAAATACTATTCGATCCTCCAAAAATCCTTAGTAGCTTATTGCTCTGCAATACTTGTCTGCTTGCATTATGGATGCTTTCCATATGTCTGGCAATATTCGTTAGTATCCTTAGACACCGTCATTTTGATCCTATTGATTCAACATGAGTGCGAATGCACGCAATCATTAGTTGATCCTTTTAAATTATCTTTCCGGCTCAGACATCATTTTAAACATGAGCTGGTTCTCGACCAATCAGATTTCCATCGATTGTACCCTTAAGCATAAGCAACTTATCCATCCTTAATCAGAGTGTTTGCTTCTGATCCCTTGATCGGAAATCATAAATCTTTTGCATTTGAGCTTTGAATTAGTCAGTTGTTTCTATAGTCTGATCTCCTTGCATTGTTTCTTCCTCTGGTTGAGTACCGATGCTCACATCAGATCCTTTGAGGACTACCGGATTCTTTGTTGGATCTTATCCGATAGCGTCCTTCATATTCAATCACTTTGGAAGTTCTTTCTCCATTGGTAAATCCTATCCTCTGATTGACCAACCATGCTCTGCTTTCGAGCTTGTGTTATTTACTCCTGGAGTTTGTGGTATATGTTACTAAGAGACCCTGATGGGTTGAAGCTATGCCTCTTCTATTCTGTGTAAACCCGGAAGCTTCTACGGGTCATACTCTAACGGTGTTATGCCAAATAAAATTTCAGCACAACAACTTCATCAAGCGCGAGGAGTGAATGAAAGGTTATGCATTGGAGAAGTGGGAGTCGACCTTGAACTTTGTGTTCATGCCCATGGACACGATGTATAACTTTTCATGGAAGCTGCTCGTAAAAATAATTACCCCCTTGTTATAAGTTCATCTTGTATCCGTGGTTCGATCATTTATGATCGTGGTTTCTGACCATGTTCTCCTTTAAATACCATTTCTCGTGCAAGTTTAAGCACTTGTCTTCTGCAGAGTAATACCCCAGTCCTACCTCTACTTTGATTTGTCGTCGAGTACTACCCCCTGGTATCTCAAGATTATCATGGAACTGCATAACTTCTTATGAGTTCTTCATCAAGTGCTAAATTCTCATTGATTCCAAATTTTCATGGGCTCTGAGTTATTAAACACTCAAAGACACTGATAACTGACTCGAGTCTGCATCGCGATTAAGCAACTCTTGGTAACCTTCATTACTTACGAGTTTGAACTCGATCACGTCATTCCTAGCCTGCTTGGCTATATCCTTGTTGTGCCGATTTTAACTGTGCTACCTGGTCCTTTTCCCCGGAGCAAAAATTTCGACGGTGAGCTAATCTTACGTCGATCTTCCTCGTCATATCATTACTCCTAGAACAATAAACTTGATTTCGAGTTTGTGTCGTACCCTTGGTTCCAATAACCTTTCGCTTCATCATTCCTTTGACTTGATGTCATCACCGATCGATTACATCTTCATGAAATCTCTCGACAAAGGTGTCGTGATCATCAACAATATTCTGAGCTCTTCCAAGATATCTATTAAATTCTTCATGGGAAATACCATCCTTGTCCCTTGGTAAATTGTGTTATCATCGACAACATTCTTGCCTTCCCCCAACACAAACTTGTTCATGTTTTGTGTTGTACCTTGATTTCCTTGCTATCTGGCTTAGGTTATGTTCTACCTTGTAGTATTATTGTCTTATCTATCAAGAATGTTGTGAGGATTGCTCCACCTCTTAAGAATTCTTGGTATAGTAATACTTCTCACCATCACCATTCCTTTCTTGGTCCCCGTGTTGGTTCTAACCGAGATACCAATAGGTGAACGGTGTTGTTTGGATTCTGCCCTTCTAGCAACCCTTTTACTTTGAAGTTAATGATCGACAGTTCATTCTTAGCCTATCGGTTATTGGATCACCATTCTAACAATCGATCAGGCTACCTATGCCCATATTTCAGGCACACCTGTCAACCGATGTTTAAGCGAGTATGATTTCCTGAGCTTACCTCATTATATCATTTGATCTGACAAATGTTATCTCCTTGTTCACATAATTGTGGAAATCCATCCTTTGGAAATCTCGATGAATTGTTGCTGAGTCAATCAGCCACCTCCTCACCTCTCCTTGAATTAATGATGAGCTCTTGTTTCGGAACTCGCTTCCATAGTTCAATTCCTGAGAATCTTACAATGTCATCTCGACAATGTGTGTTGCACCTTTCTTCTTAGGCATCCCGAGTCTGAGTTATCCTGACACCAATCAGATCTAAATCTCAGTCAGATATGATGGTTGGAACATATTTCCAAGAGTTATAACAATGGTCTTTATGTGACCCGGTAAGGTGATGTCGTGCCTAGCACACCTAGCCGGAGACCCTATTGTTATAGATTCATTCTCAGCAAGGTTATCCATTCTTCCATGAGGAAAATGTAAGACTTATTCTATAAGTTGTTTTCGATGGATCCTTGTATCCAAAGCCTGACCTTTGCTTGAAGACCATGTCAATACTGTCTCGAAGCATGTTTGTGGTAATCTAATTTTCAACAAGAACATTTGAATCCCAATGCTAAATGTTTCTTGCTCAATTATCCGAACACCATTGTATGGGTAATGTCATGAAATTTTTCTCCCCTTACCTAAAGGGTTTTCTACATTATATCCTGTCATGGATATCATGCTCTGCATATCATTGGGAAGGATATACCCCCAAAATATCTGATAATCATATTTTCCTTTCCATTATTTGGTTTAACCTTTCTGGTGATCATTATGGTCTAAGCAGTATTAGTTCCCTACTTATGTAAACCCCTCGGTGTACAATTCTGTCAGTAAGACCCTGTTACTTTTGTTGATGACATTCTGGTAACCACCGATGGACAAGAACTTTGCCTATTGGCCCGCCTCGTTGCAACGAGCAAGAAAATGGTTCTCTTCGTCCCCCGCCCTTGGTACCAATGTTGTTGCCGACATAACTGACATGGTACTCTCTGACATGCCTTGCTATCATGACCGTGCAAGATGTCACTGCTCGTATTAAAAAAAACCACATGGTGGGCCCATAACCCACAGTTCCACAGGATCGAAACCCGACTCTCCTGTACACCCCCTATTCCCAAAGTTATTCCTCGTGCGTGGCCTTGTATGTAATTCATGGGCCACCGTCCTAGTGATCTATTCTGGTAACATACGCAATATTTAATCTCGTTGCTTTGGGCCCCTTTCGCATGTTATTTCAGACATCGAACAGTTGTCTATCCATTTGAAACTTCTCATGGTACCTTCTTACTTTACTCTCGATATTTTCTTAAGTATCTATTCGAGAGTTACTTTCTACCACATTCCCTGAGTTATCTGCCAGATAGTCAACCTCATAAGGTCCGTTCTTCCAAAGATACCCATTATCCTTTTTGTAAGTACGATGGAACCCCTGAAGAAAGGATGAGGACTTCATCATGATGCCCTCAGAGGAATGAAGACAGCAACACAATGGATCGACCTCTTCGAGAAGAGCAACCAAGACCGAGGACACCCGTTAAAATTTCGTAACCAGAACTTTCCCCCTTACCCCCCTCTTAAATCTCGGGACGAGATTTCTTGTAGTGGAGGAGAATTGTGATGCACGGATAATTAGGCTACAGAAAAACTCTGCTAATGATGCCATGTCAGCTCCATTACTGTTGCTAATCCCTTGTTAGTTCAAAAACCGATTCAAAATTCAAATTCCAAATATGGCATACAACAAAAGTTTTCAAACAATAAAACAAAAATGCTCGGTTTGTGCCAAATAATTCATAAGTAATATTGGTGGATAAACCAAGTCTTTATAAAAAGTTTAAATGCACTTAGCTAAATAAAACAGTAGCAAAAAAATTATTTGAATGCATTTAAATTAATAAACAAATGTTAAACTAGTTTATGTAGTCACCAAACTTTTTAAGGCTGTGGGTTATTCAGAGACATTAGTTTAGGAGCTATTGTCATATTTTACAAAACTAAAGAAATTAAAAGTAAAATAAAACAGAAAGGAAAAAATAAATAAAAGAAAATACAAAACAGAAACAGAAAATAAAATAAGAGGAGAACCCCCCCCCCCCCCCTCTAGGCCATGGCCCAGCTGGCCTCTAGGCCAATCAGGTCGACTAGGTCGGCCCACCCCGGTGCCCTACTAGGTCACCCCGACCCCCCATCAAACCGAACCCTAACCGCACCCCTCCCCACTACTCCCACTCGCCCCCACTCCCTCTCCCTCGCCCCGCGATCTGGATCAGGGGAAACGACGCCCCGACCCCATCACATCGGCGCCCCGCCCCTGCCGATGCCGCCGACGCTCCTCGTCGCTGCCTCATCTCACCTCCACCTCGCCCTCGTCGCCGGATACGCACCTGACCACTTTCCCCGAGCCCGATCCCTTGCCATCACCAGATCGCCTCGTCGCCGCCGCCCGAGGACCTCGCCGGAGGCCACGACGCCGGACCTCCCTGCCGGCCTACTTCCTCCTCCTCGCCAGCCTGCCTCCACTCCGCCTGCGCCGTCTCCGTCCTCCTCCTCACGCACCGCTGCCCCGTCCCTACGAATCTCGGTGAGGCCACGACCTCGTCCCCCCTTCTTCGCTGCCTCTGCTCGAGGTCGACCGTGCACACACGCACCACCGCGCCGGCCACATCGTCGCCCCCCTTATCGTTCTTGGCCGTGCCCCGCCACGAGGTGCAGCAGCTGCTGCTGTGCTGCGGCGGTGCGGCCACCACCACTGCAGCCCCCGCGCTCGCCCGCTCGTGCGCGGCCGCGCCCGCTCGCGGAGCGCTCCCGCGTCCCTATCTCCGTCGTTCCTCTCGCGCGCCCGGACTCCTCCTTCGCGCCCTCCCCGTGTGGCCGCGCACCCCGCCGCGGCCTCATCCCCTTGTCGCTCGCGCCGTTTCCCCCTGCCCCGTTCGCCCACGACGGCGCCCCTGGCTGCGCTCGGCGCTCCCTGCCCCGGCGGCCTCGTTCTGCCCTGTAGGCGAGTGCTCGCTCGGGTGCGCCCGCACCCGCTAGCGACCAAACCCGCCAAGGCCCCTAGGGCCAATGACATGTGGGGCCCAGCCCCAGAACGTTTTTTTATAAAAAGAAAATAATTGAAAATAGTTAAATAATTAATTAACTTAATTAATCCTGATTAAGTTACCTATTCACTAATTAACTTAATTAAACCTTGAGTAGCCTGTTCAGTCAATGACATGCGGGACCCACATGTCAGTTTGACCCAGGCAACCCCCTGTTGACTGCTGACATTATGCTGACGTCAGCAAACACTATTCTGGATAATTTTGGTTTAATTAAATAAATTCTAAAAATGATTTAAAACTTTAGAAAATCATATAAAATAAACCGTAGCTCAGATGAAAATACTTTCTACATGAAAGTTGCTCAGAATAACGAAACGAATCCGGATACGAAGCCCGTTCGTCCGCCACGCATCCCTAGCTTAGCAAACACGCAACTTTCTCCCTCCGGTTCATCTGTCCGAAAACGCAAAACATCGGGAATACTTTCCTGGATGTTTTCCCCTTCACCGGTACCACCTTGTACCGCGTTAGGGCACACCTAGCATCACGCTTTGTCATGTCATGCATCGTCATGCATTTGTTTGCATTATATTTATTGTTTCTTCCCCCTCTTCTCTGGCTAGACACCGAGACCGACGCCACTGCTACCCAGTACGACTATGGTGTTGATGACCCCTCTCTCTTGCCAGAGCAACCAGGCAAGCCCCCCCTTTTGATCACCAGATATCGCCTACTCTTCTCTATACTGCTTGCATTAGAGTAGTGTAGCATGTTACTGCTTTCCGTTAATCCTATCCCGATGCATAGCCTGTCCTTGCTACTACTATTGTTACCTTTACCTGCAATCCTAATACTTAGTATAGGATGCTAGTTTATCTTCAGTGGCCCTACATTCTTGTCCGTCTACCATGCTATACTATCGGGCCGTGATCACTCGGGACGTGATCACGGGTATATACTATATACTTTGTACATGATACATGTGGTGACTAAAGTCGGGTCGGCTCGTTGAGTACCCGCAAGTGATTCCGATGTTGGGGGCTGAAGGGGCAGGTGGCTCCATCCAGGTAGTGGTGGGCCTAAGTTCCCGACCCCCCCCCCGACTGTTACTTTGAGGTGGAATGACAGGGCAGGTTGAGACCTCCTAGGAGAGAGGTGGGCCTGGCCCTGGTCGGTGTTCGCGGATACTTAACACGCTTAACGAGATCTTGGTATTTGATCTGAGTCTGCCCATTGGTCTATACGCACTAACAAACCACGCGGGAACAGTTATGGGCACTCGACGTTGTGGTATCAGCCGAAGCCTTCGTGACGTAGCGACTGAGCGGCGCGCGCCGGGTTGGACTGGAACGCCTGCTCTTGTATAAGGGAGGCTAGGTCTGCTCACCGGTTGCCCTCGCAACGTGCAGGTGTGCAATGGGCGATGGGCCCAGACCCCTGCGCCATAGGATTTAGACCGGTGTGCTGACCTCTCTGTTGTGCCTAGGTAGGGCTGCGACGTGTTGATCTTCCGAGGCCAGGCATGACCCAGGAAAGTGTGTCCGGACAAAGGGGATCGAGCGTGTTGGGAAATGTGGTGCACCCCTGTAGGGAAGTTAATCTATTCAAATAGCTGTGATCTTCGGTAACAGGACGACTTGGAGTTCTACCTTGACCTTATGACAACTAGAACCGGATACTTAATAAAACACACCCTTCCAAGTGCCAGATACAACCGGTGATCGCTCTCTCACAGGGCGACGAGGGGAGGATCATCGGTTAGGATTATGCTATGCGATGCTACTTGGTAAACTTACCATCCACTCTCTTCTCCTGCTACAAGATGGAGGTTACCAGAAGCGTAGTCTTCGAAAGGACTAGCTATCCCCCTCTTATTCTGGCATTCTGCAGTTCAGTCCACATATGATACCCTTAATCCATTTGATACCAATGCATACATATGTAGTGTAGCTCCTTGCTTGCGAGTACTTTGGATGAGTACTCATGGTTGCTTTTCTCCCGTTTTCCCCTTTCCTATACCCGTTTGCTGCGACCAGACGTTGGAGTCCAGGAGCCAGACGCCACTTTTGATGACGACTACTACTACTCGGGAGGTGCCTACTACTACGTGCAGCCCGCTGACGACGACCAGGAGTAGTTTAGGAGGATCCCAGGCAGGAGGCATGCGCCTCTTTCGATCTATATCCCAGTTTGTGCTAGCCTTCTTAAGGCATACTTGTTTAACTTATGTCTGTACTCAGATATTGTTGCTTCCGCTGACTCGTCTATGATCGAGCTCTTATATTCGAGCCCTCGAAGCCCCTGGCTTGTAATATGATGCTTGTATGACTTATTTTATTTGTAGAGTTGTGTTGTGATATCTTCCCATGAGTCCCTGATTTCGATCGTACACGTTAGCGTGTATGATTAGTGTATGATTGAATCGGGGCGTCACATGGTAATGGCGGCACTTATCTGCCTCAAAGCTCTCAAGATCGACATTATGCACATACACGTTAAATTCTTCCTTGATTCCTTCTCGATCCATGAAATTCTCTGAAGGCCATTCACAAGCCCGCACTTGAGCGTCCCTTGGTGGTTCATCGTCGGCTTCGCGCATTGCGAGCCTGGGTCCTTGCTTCCTTGAAGGACCACCTTGGTACATTTTCCTAAACATATTTCTTCCTCTGAAAAATTTCTGAAATTTTAGTAACTTCAAAATAAAAGTGAACCAAACTCAACAAAATTGATAGCAACTACTCCTACAAGTGCCTAGAGGCAATATCATGCATCAAAACTACTTTTGACCACATAATTTTGACATGCAAGCTCAAGAATAGGGTCACCTAAGCAGCAAAAATATGCAATGAATAAAGCACTAGAACAAAAACTAATTGGATCATTGGAGGAGTCACATACCAAGGAACAATCACCAAAAGCAGTTTTGTGAGAGGTGCTTTGAGCAAGAAGATCGAAAATGGCAGCAAAATGAGCTTGGACTCGGGTTTGAGCTGGTTAGTGATGTTTGCGGGAGGAAGGAGTGTGTGGTAGCTGGACTAAGTGGAGGGTAGCCACCGTGGACCCACGAGGCAGGGGGCGCGACCAGGGGGTAGGGTGCGCCCTCCACCCTCGTGGCCAGGTGCTTACTCCCCCTGTTGTGTTCTCAGTGCCAGATATTCTAAAATATTCTAGAAAAAAATCATATTTAAATTTCAGGGCATTTGGAGAACTTTTATTTTCGGGGTATTTTTATTGCATTGATAATTTAGAAAACAGACAGAATATACTATTTTTGCTTTATTTAATATAAATAACAGAAAATAAAAAGAGGGTACAGAGAGTTGTGTTTTCTAAATTCATCCATCTCATGCTCATCAAAAGGAATCCACTAACAAGGTTGATCAAGTCTTGTTAACAAACTCATTCCGAATAACATGGAATCGGAGAACTTTTGAATAACAC
Source organism: Triticum aestivum (assembly GCF_018294505.1). Classification (NCBI taxonomy): domain Eukaryota; kingdom Viridiplantae; phylum Streptophyta; class Magnoliopsida; order Poales; family Poaceae; genus Triticum; species Triticum aestivum. The sequence continues at coordinate 465,746,760 of NC_057797.1, forward strand.
TAGGTTACCTCAACGGGGGTATGCACGTCCCCAATAACAAGAATATCATATTTCTTCTTGACAGTAGGAAGAGGAAATTCAAAACCTCCCAAAATAATCGATGGAATTTTTCCAATAGAGTTGATACTATGAACTTGAGGTTGTTTCCTCGGAAAGTGTACCGTATGCTCATTGCCATTAACATGAAAAGTGGCATTTCCCTTGGTGCAATTAATAACAGCCCCTGCAGTATGCAAAAAAAGTCTTCCAAGAATAATAGACATACTATCGTCCCCGGGAATACCAAGAATAACAAAGTCCGTTAAAATAGTAACGTTTGCAACCACAACAGGCACATCCTCACAAATACCGAGATGTATAGCAGTTGATTTATCAGCCATTTGCAAAGATATTTCAGTTGATGTCAACTTATTCAAATCAAGTCTACGATATAAAGAGAGAGGCATAACACTAACACCGGCTCCAAGATCACATAAAGCAGTTTTAACATAGTTTCTTTTAATGGAACATGGTATAGTGGGTACTCCTGGATCTCCTAGTTTCTTAGGTATTTCACCCTTAAAAGTATAATTAGCAAGCATGGTGGAAATTTCAGCTTCCGATACCTTCCTTTATTTGTAACAATTTCTTTCATATAATTAGCATAAGGATTCATTTTGAGCATATCAGTTAAACGCATATGCAAGAAGATAGGTCTAATCATTTCAGCAAAGCGCTCAAAATCCTTATCATCCTTTCTCTTGGATGGTTTAGGAGGAAAAGGCATGGGTTTCTGAACCCATGGTTCTCTTTCCTTACCGTGCTTTCTAGCAACAAAATCTCTCTTATCATAACGTTGATTCTTTGATTATGGGTTATCAAGATCAACAGCAGGTTCAATCTCTACATCATTGTTTTTACTAGGTTGAGCATCAACATGAACATCATTATAAACATTATCACTAGGTTCATGTTCATTACCAGGTCGGGTTTCGGCATCAGAAATAGAAATATCATTGGGATTCTCAGGTGTGTCTATAACAGGTTCACTAGAAGCATGCAAAGTCTTATCATTTTTCTTCCTTTTAGAAGGATTAGGTGCATGAATATTAGTTCTCTGAGAATCTTTCTCGATTCTCTTAGGATGGCCCTCAGGATACAAAGTTTCCTGTGTCATTTTACCACCTCTAGTCACAACTCTAACAGCATTATCATTCTTATTATTTAATTCATTGAGCAAATCATTCTGAGCTTTAAGTACTTGTTCTACTTGAGTGGTAACCATAGAAGCATGTTTACTAATAAGTTTTAGTTCACCTTTAACATTAGCCATATAATCACTCAAGTGTTCTATCATATAAGCATTGCATTTTAATGCTCTACCAAAATAAGCATTGAAGTCTTCTTGCTTAACCATAAAGTTATCAAACTCATCTAAGCATTGCCTAGCAAACTTAGTAGGAGGGATTTCAGCTTTATCATATCTATAGAGAGAATTACCTTTCCTACCTGTGTCGGGTTATCAAGACCTTGTATTTCTTCAACAGGCGGCAAATTAAGACCATGTATTTCTTCAATAGGAGGTAAATTCTTAACATCTTCAGCTTTAATACCTTTTTATTTCATAGATTTCTTTGCCTCTTGCATATCTTCAGGACTGAGAAATAGAATACCCCTTTTCTTCGGACTTGGCTTAGGAGTTGGTTCAGGTATTGGATCAGGAATTGGATCAGGAAGTGTCCAATTATTTTCATTAGTCAGCATATTATTCAATAGAATTTCAGCTTCATCTGGTGTTCTTTCCCTGAAAACACAACCAGCACAACTATCCAGGTGGTTTCTGAAAGCATCGGTTAATCCATTATAAAAGATATCAAGTATTTAATTTTTCTTAAGAGGATGATCAGGCAAAGCATTAAGGAATTTGAGAAGCCTCCCCCAATCTTGCGGGAGACTCTCTTCTTCAATTTGCACAAAATTATATATTTCCTTTAAAGCAGCTTGTTTCTTATGAGCGGGGAAATATTTACCAGAGAAGTAATAAATCATATCCTGGGGACTACGCACACAACCATGATCAAGATAATTAAACCGTATCTTAGCATCACCCTTTAATGAGAACGAAAATAATTTAAGGATATAAAAGTAGCGTGTTCTCTCATCATTAGTGAATAGGATGGCTATCATTTAATTTAGTAAGATGTGCCACAACAGTTTCAGATGCATAGCCATAAAAAGGATCAGATTCAACAAAAGTAATTATATCAGGGTCGACAGAGAATTCATAATCCTTATCGGTAACGAAGATAGGTGAAGTAGCATAAGCAGGATCATATTTCATTCTAGCATTCAAAGTTTTTTGTTTCATCATAGCTAATAATTTCTTAAGATCACTCCTATCATTGCAAGCAAGAAAAACTCTAGCAGTTTCTTCATCCATAACATAGCCCTCAGGCACAACAGGTAATTCATATCTAGGGGGAGAATCTTCATCATCACTTTCATCAATATTATCAGTTTCAATAATTTCATTCTCTCTAGCATGTGACGCCCCCGATTTAATCGTACACTAATCATACACGCAAACATGTACGATCAAGATCAGAGACTCACGAAAAGATATCACAACACAACTCTACAAATAAAATAAGTCATACAAGCATCATATTACAAGCCAAGGGCCTCGAGGGCTCGAATACAAGAGCTCGATTATAGACGAGTCAGCGGAAGCAACAAAATCTGAGTACAGACATAAGTTAAACAAGTTTGCCTTAAAAAGGCTAGCACAAACTGGGATACAGATCGAAAGAGGCGCATGCCTCCTGCCTGGGATCCTCCTAAACTACTCCTGGTCGCCGTTAGCGGGCTGCACGTAGTAATAGGCACCTCCCGAGTAGTGGTAGTCATCATCGACAGTGACATCTAGCTCCTGGGTTCCATCGTCTGGTTGCAGCAATCGGATATAGGAAAGGGAAAAAGGGGAAGAAAAGCAACCGTGAGTACTCATCCAAAGTACTCGGAAGCAAGGAGCTACACTACATATGTATGGATTGATATCAAATGGAATAAGGGTATCATATGTGGACTAAACTGCAGAATGCCGAAATAAGAGGGGGATAGCTAATCCTTTCGAACACTACGCTTCTGGTAACCTCCATCTTGCAGCAGGAGAAGAGAGTAGCTGGTAAGTTCACCAAGTATCATCGCATAGCATAATCCTAACCGATGATCCTCCCCTCGTCGCCCTGTGAGAGAGCGACCATCGGTTGTATCTGGCACTTGGAAGGGTGTGTTTTATTAAGTATCCGGTTCTAGTTGTTATAAGGTCAAGGTACAACTCCAAGTCGTCCTGTTACCGAAGATCATGGCTATTCGAATAGATTAACTTCCCTACAGGGGTGCACCACATAACCCAACACGCTTGATCCCATTTGGCCGGACACACTTTCCTGGGTCATGCCCGGCCTCGGAAGATCAACACGTCGCAGCCCTACCTAGGCACAACAAAGAGGTCAGCACGCCGGTCTAAATCCTATGGCACAGGGGTCTGGGCCCATCGCCCATTGCACACTTGCACGTTGCGAGGGTGGCCGGAAGCAGACCTAGCCTAGCAGGCGTTCCAGTCCAATCCGGCGCGCGCCACTCAGTCGCTGACGTCACGAAGGCTTCGGCTGATACCACGACGTCGAGTGCCCATAACTGTCCCTGCGTGGATGGTTAGTGCGTATAGGCCAGTGGCCAGACTCAGATCAAATATCAAGATCTCGTTAAACGTGTTAAGTATCCACGGACGCCGACCAGGCCAGGCCCACCTCTCTCCTAGGTGGTCTCAACCTGCCATGTCGCTCTGCCACAAAGTAACCGTCGAGGGCCGTCGGGAACCCAGGCCCACCTCTACCGGGATGGAGCCACCTGCTCCTTCAGCCCCCAACTCCGAACAGTACCACAGGTAACGTAACAGTGCAAAGTATATAGTATATGCCCGTGATCACCTCCCAAAGTGATCATGGCCCAGTAGTATAGCATGGCAGACGGACAAGAGTGTAGGGCCACTGATGATAATCTAGCATCCTATACTAAGCATTAGGATTGCAGGTAAAGGTAACAACAGTAGTAGCAAGGACAGGCTATGCATCAGGATAGGATTAACGAAAAGCAGTAACATGCTACACTACTCTAATGCAAGCAATATAGAGAAGAGTAGGCGATATCTGGTGATCAAGGGAGGGCTTGCCTGGTTGCTCTGGCAAGAGAGAGGGGTCATCAACACCGTAGTCGTACTGGGGTCTCCGCAGTCTCGGGGTCTACCGAAAAGAAGTAACGGAGGGGGAACACAATAAATAACAGAGCAATCAATGTAACAAAAAGCAAAATGCGTCATTACGTTGTGCTAGGGGTGACCTGACGTGGTATGAGGTGATACCGGTGAAGGGGGGAAACATCCGGGAAAATATCCCCGGTGTTTCGTGTTTTCGGACAAATGATTCGGAGGGGGAAAGTCGCGTGTACGCTATGCTAGGGACGTGTGACGGATGAACGGATTGCGTATTCGAGTTCGTCTCATCGTTCTGAGCAACTTTCATGTACAAAGTATTTTGATCTAAGTTACGGTTTATTTTCTATAATTTATCAAAGTTTTATGTATTTTTAAAATTTATTTAATTAATTAAATCAAACATTATCCAGAACAGTGAAGGTGCTGACATCACCATGACGTCAGCAGGTCAAACTCAGTTGACTAGAGCCAAACATAACCAATGGGTCCAGTGGGACCCACCTGTCATTGAGACAAAGGTTAAATAGGATTTCTTTAAACTAAATAGGATTATTTAAGTGTGACAGATTAGTGTTTTAATTAGCAAGTTAATTAATCAGAATTAATTAATTATTTTTAGTTATTTTTATATATTTTTTTATATTTTTTTTACTTCTCTTTTTTTGGAAAAGGGGGCTGAGGGCCCCACTTGCAAGTGGCAACGAAGCCACTCGGGCGCTGGGCTATCGGGCAGTGGCCCGGCCTCGTGCGGGCGCCGGAACCGGACGGGGTGGAGGCCGAGCGGTGCCCGAGCGGCGCCGGCAGCGGACGCGGGTGGGGCGCCGGCAGGCGCGGCCGTAGGCGATCGAGCGGCTGCCAATCACAGGGCGTCGGGCAGGCAGAAGCGCAGGGGGGAAGGCAAGCAGGTGGAGGAGCGGGGCGGGGAGGTTGTGGCACAGGGGCAACCACGGCTCGCGGGGCGCCGTCGGGCGCCGGCCGTAGCAGCAACAGCAAGGCGGAGGGAGGGTTGCGCGGGCGAGTGGAGCCAGGGCAGCACGGCAGGCGCGGGGCAGAGGCCGGCGCGGGCGCAGCCTAGTCGTGCACAGAGCAGGGCACCGGACGCAGCAATGGGAGGACGCGAACGGCGACTACGGCGATGAGATTGAGAGGGGGATCGTCGGTGAGGCTCACAGTGGAGCTCGTGGAGGACTCGGTGAAGCCGGTGGAGGTCGAGGCCGTCCGCTGAGGCAGGGGCGCGGCGCAAGGTTGGTCGGAGGCGCGGTAGTCATGGTGCAGGAGAGGTCCAAGACGGCGAGGACGGCGACAGCTGCTGGTGGCGAAGCTGTGGGCGCACGTGGGCCTCCATGGCCGGTGGCCTAGGGGTCGTAGGAGGAGGCGGCGTCCAGAGGAGGACGGGGGCGCGGTGGCGGTCCAGGGGCGGCGGGATCGGTGATGGGGGTCGGGTGGCCGTTGCCCCGATCCAGATCGGGGGGAGAGCGAGAGGAACGACGGGGAGTGGGGTTCGGTTGGGTTAGGGTTTGCCCAGTGTGGGGATATGGAGGAGGGGAGTGGGGCGCCGGCTGGGCCGGCCTGGCTAGCCCAATGGCCAGCTGGGCCGAGGCCCAGCGATGGGGGGCTTTTATTTTCTTTTGTTGTTGTTGTTTTATTATTATATTTATCATTCTTATTTTCATTTATTCTTCCATGTTTTATTTTAGTTGCATAGTATTTTAGTAAAATATACACTTAGTATCTAAATTAGTATTTCAACTTAGTCCACAGTCACAAAAAGTCTAGACCCCAAACAACTTAGTTTGACATTTTATTAATTATAAAAGGTATTTAAATAATCGTTTTTGCTACTGTTTTATTCACCTCATAGTATTTAAACATTTTATAAAGGTGTGGTTTCTCCACCACAATTATCTATGTAATATTTGGTTCACTCCGAACATTTTAGCTTTAATATTAAAAAAATTTATTGTTTGCCTGATTTTGAATTTGAATTTGAATCGGTTTCGAACTAACTCGAGATCAGCAACTTTAATCGAGGTGATGTGGCATCATTAACAGGGAATTACTGCAGCTAAATATCCGGGCGTCACAATTCTCCTCCACTACAATAAATCTCGTCCCGAGATTTAAGAGGGGAGTAAGGGAAGGATGTGGCTACGAAATTCTATCGAGTCTTCTCGGTCTTGGTTGCTCTTCTCGGAGAGGTCGATCCATTACATCGATGCCTTCATACTTCTGCTTCAGGTCAAAATGATGAAGTCATCATCCTTTCTTCGGGATCTTCATCGTACTTACGAAAAGGATATGGGGGAAGACTCGGGAAGGGTGGGCCTTCCCAGGTTGACTATCTGGTACATAACTCAGGGAATGGGGTAGAAAGTAACTCTCGAATTGAACTTAAGAAAACATCAAGAGTTAAGTTACAGATACCATAAGAAATTTCAAGCGGGAGGCAATCATTTGATGCCTGAGACAAAGGGTGAAAGGCGTTCAGAGCAACGGGAATAAGTATTGCGTATAATACCAGAATAGATGATCTCTCGGAAGGTGGCTCGTGAAGTACTTAGGAAACCACACGTGAGGGATAACTTTGGAAATAGGGTGTATAGGAGAGTCAGGTTTCAATCCTATGGAACTGTGGGTTATGGGTCCACCATGTGGTTAAAAGTAGGAAAAATGTTGATATCTTGCATGGTCATGATAGCAAGACATGTTAGAGGGTAGCCTGTCGATTATGTCGGCAACAACATCGGTACCAAGGGCGAGGGACGAAGAGAACCATTTTCCTGCTCGTTGACACGAGGCGGACCAATAGGCAAAGTTCTCATCCATCGGTGGTTACCGGAATGCTATCAACAAAAGCAACAGGGTCTTACTGACACGGTTGTACACCAAGGTGTTTACATAAGCAGAAGAACATTACTGCTTAGATCATATAGGTCATCAGAAAGGGTAAACAAAACAATGGAAAGGAAAAGGTGATCTTCGTATTAAACAGAACAATGGAAAGGAAAATGTGTTTAAACACATATTGCAGGGGTATATCCTTCCCAAGGACAAGCAGAGCATAATATCCATGTCAGGATATAATGTAGAAAACTCTTTGGGTAAGGTGAGCGAAATTTCATGACTTTACCCATACAGCGGTGTTTGGATATTTGAGCAGGAAACATTTAGCATCTGGGCTTCAAATGTTCTTGTTGAAAATCGGAGTACCACCGACATGCTTCGAGATAGCATTGACATGGTCTTCAAGAAAAGGTCAGACTCAGGATGCCTGAGAAGAAAAAGGTGCGACACAAATTGACGAGATGACATTGTAAGATCCTCGGGAAATGAACTATGGAAGCGAGTTCTGAAACAAGAGTTCATCATTAATCCAAGGGAATGACGAGGGGGTGGCTGATGGACTCAGCGACAATTCATCAAGATTAACCAAAGATGATTTCCACAATTATGTGAACAAGGAGATAACATTAGTCAGATCAAATGATATAATGATGTATGTCCGATGACAACATACACAATTGAACAATGATAGAAAGGTGCACCCAGAAACCTGGACTAAGTAGCACGATCAATGTTCAAATGATGATTCAATAAGCAATAGACTTAGAATGAAACTGTAGACCAATAACTTCAAAGCAATAGGGTTGCTAAAAGTTTAGAATTTACACATCATAGACCATTTGTCGGTATTCTAGTTAGAAACAACACGGAGACCAAGAAATGAATGCAAAAGTCGAGAGATATTACTATATCAAGAATTCTCAAGAGGTGGTAAAATTACCACGACATTCTTGACATAGAAGGTGGTAACATTCCAAGGTAAAGAAGAACAAAAGCTGGATAGCAAGGATCTCAAGGTATAACACAAAACACGAATAAGTTTGTGTTGAACGAAAGGCGATAAAGTGGTCGGTGATAACACAAACCATTGAGGGGCGAGGATGGTATTTCTCATCGAGAATTCGATATATATATCTTGGAAGAGCTCAGGATGTTGCTGATGACCACGACACATTTGTCGAGAGATTTCATGAAGATGTAATCGGTCGGCGATGACATCAAGTTAACGGAATGATGAAGCGAGAAGTTAGTGAATCCATAGGTACGACACAAACTTGAAATCAAGCTTGTCATTCGTGGACAATTGTTATGACGAGGAAGATCGACGTAAGGTTAGCTCACTGTCGAAATTTGTGCTCCGTGAAGGAGGACCAGGTAGCACCGTTAAAAATTAGCCCAGTAATGGTATAGCCGATCAGGCTAGGAATGGCGTAAAGGATTATTAAACTCATAAGCAACGAAAATTACTTAAGAGTTAATGAATCGGATTTCAGAGTCGATTCACTATCGGTGTCCCTGAGTGTCCAACAACTCAGAACCCAGGGAAAAATTGAAATCGGTGAGAAATAATACTTGAAGAAGAACTCACAAGAAGTAATATGGTTCTGTGATTTTATCGAGTTACCATGGGGTAATACTCGAAGGTAGAACATAATAGAGGTTGCAGAGGTGTATTGATCTGCAGCAGACAAGTGCTTTAACTAGTCCGAGAATTAAAATCAAGGAGAAAATATGACCGGAACCACAATTGCAAAGGATCAATTCACAGATACCAAATGATATTATATCAAGGGAGTAATTATTATTACAAGAAGATTCCATGATAGGATATACATCGTGTCCATGGGCATGAACACAGTTCAAGGTCGACTCCCACTTCTTCAATGCATAACCTTTCGTTCACTCCTCGCGTTTCAAAAATGACATTAGGGTTGAATTTTTTTTTACCTGGTGAAATACCAGATAAGTATGAAACGTGAAATCTTTCAGGATCACACAGATTAAGGATGGCATAGGTTCAACCCATCGGGGCATCGTAGAAACATATACCACAAACTTCAGGAGCGAATAACTCAAGCTCGGGAGCAGAGCATGGTTGACAAAAGCAGGGGATACAATTTTACCAAAGGCATTATGTATCCGATTAAAGGCTCACAAGTTTAATGAATATGAAGGAAAGTGTTGGACAAAATTCAACAAAGGATCTGGTGGTCCATAAGGGATCTGATGTGAGCATCGGTACTCAACCAGAGAAAGAAAGAATGCTAGGGGGTCAGAATATAGAAACTGATTAACTCAAAGCTCAAAGGCAAAGGAAATATGAATTCCAAGACAAGGGGTCAGAAGCAATGCTCTGATTAGGGATGGATAAGTTGAATAGGCTTAGGAGTACAATCGATGGCAATTTGGTTGATCGAGATCCAACTCATGTTCAAAATGACAACTGAGCTGGAAAGATAATTTAAAAGGATCAATTGATGTATTGCGAGCATTCGCAGCATTTTTGAATCAATGTATTCAAAATGATAATGACAAGGGATGCCAATAATATTACGACACTTATGGGATTAACCACAATGCAAGCAAGCAAGAATTTCAAGAGCAATAGGCTGCCGAAGATTTTTGAAAGATCGAATGGCATTTCGAAGAATTTTGCGAAACACCTGATCAACTGGGGATGAACGAATCCCCGATAAGTGTGAGGATTTTTTCTTTCATACATGTATTCATGAGGAATAGGAGCTGCAAGGCAACATACACAAAGGATTCTCGGAATATCCGAAGCATTTCAGGGTATCTTGTAATAACAAGACAATTGGAAAAGAAGTTAAGGACGACAAGTGTATGTAGCTTTCCATAGGGATTTATCGATGGTATGGAATTGCAACGGCGAAGGGCACAAGGGTCTCGGGGAAACATCGGAGAGTATCTTCAAAAAAAAATTGGTGCAGCAGACGATCATCGGTAATAAGTTGCTCTCTGGGTGAAAGTGATCACGAGATCCTAATGTTAGAATTAGTAAAAATTTATTTAACCCGAATAGAAAAGAGATCAGAGTCCCAGAGTATAGACAAGGAGTAAAAGATCCTAATACCACCCAATGGCGACGTGGGCCGTAAGCCACACAGCCATGTTAGTAAAAGTTTTTCAATGATTGGACTCGACTTTGGCCAAGGAGTTGGAAGGGGGATTCCTACAGGCAGTCGGCTCTGATACCAACTTGTGACGCCCTCGATTTAATCGTACACTAATCATACACGCAAACGTGTACGATCAAGATCAGGGACTCATGGGAAGATATCACAACACAACTCTACAAATAAAATAAGTCATACAAGCATCATATTACAAGCCAGGGGCCTCGAGGGCTCGAATACAAGAGCTCGATCATAGACGAGTCAGCGGAAGCAACAAAATCTGAGTATAGACATAAGTTAAACAAGTTTGCCTTAAGAAGGCTAGCACAAACTGGGATACAGATCGAAAGAGGCGCAGGCCTCCTGCCTGGGATCCTCCTAAACTACTCCTGGTCGCCGTCAGCGGGCTGCACGTAGTAATAGGCACCTCCCGAGTAGTAGTAGTCGTCATCGACAGTGGCATCTGGCTCCTGGGTTCCACCGTCTGGTTGCAACAATCGGATATAGGAAAGGGGAAAAGGGGAAGAAAAGCAACCGTGAGTACTCATCCAAAGTACTCGCAAGCAAGGAGCTACACTACATATGTATGGATTGGTATCAAATGGAATAAGGGTATCATATGTGGACTAAACTGCAGAATGCCGGAATAAGAGGGGGATAGCTAATCATTTCGAAGACTACGCTTCTGGTAACCTCCATCTTGCAGCAGGAGAAGAGAGTAGATGGTAAGTTCACCAAGTATCATCGCATAGCATAATCCTAACCGATGATCCTCCCCTCGTCGCCCTGTGAGAGAGCGACCATCGGTTGTATCTGGCACTTGGAAGGGTGTGTTTTATTAAGTATCCGGTTCTAGTTGTCATAAGGTCAAGGTACAACTCCAAGTCGTCCTGTTACCGAAGATCACGGCTATTCGAATAGATTAACTTCCCTATAGGGGTGCACCACATAACCCAACACGCTCGATCCCATTTGGCCGGACACACTTTCCTGGGTCATGCTCGGCCTCGGAAGATCAACACGTCGCAGCCCTACCTAGGCACAACAGAGAGGTCAGCACGCCGGTCTAAATCCTATGGCGCATGGGTCTGGGCCCATCGCCCATTGCACACCTGCATGTTGCGAGGGTGGCCAGAAGCAGACCTAGCCTAGCAGGCGTTCCAGTCCAATCCGGCGCGCGCCTCTCAGTCGCTGACGTCACGAAGGCTTCGGCTGATACCACGATGTCGAGTGCCCATAATTGTCCCCGCGTAGATGGTTAGTGCGTATAGGACAGTGGCCAGACTCAGATCAAATACCAAGATCTCGTTAAACGTGTTAAGTATCCGCGGACGCCGACCAGGGCCAGGGCCAGGCCCACCTCTCTCCTAGGTGGTCTCAACCTACCCTGTCTCTCCGCCGCAAAGTAATAGTCGAGGGCCATCGGGAACCCAGGCCCACCTCTACCGGGATGGAGCCACCTGCCCCTTCAGCCCCCAACTCCGAACAGTACCACAGGTAACGTAACAGTGCAAAGTATATAGTATATGCCCGTGATCACCTCCCGAAGTGATCACAGCCCAGTAGTATAGCATGGCAGATGGACAAGAGTGTAGGTCCACTGATGATAATCTAGCATCCTATACTAAGCATTAGGATTGCATGTAAAGGTAATAACAGTAGTAGCAAGGACAGGCTATGCATCAGGATAGGATTAACGGAAAGCAGTAACATGCTACACTACTCTAATGCAAGCAGTATAGAGAAGAGTAGGAGATATCTGGTGATCAAGGGGGGGCTTGCCTGGTTCCTCTGGCAAGAGAGAGGGGTCATCAACACCGTAGTCGTACTGGGGTCTCCGGCAGTCTCGGGGTCTACCGGAAAGAAGTAACGGAGGGGGAACACAATAAATAACAGAGCAATCAATGTAACAAAAAGCAAAATGCGGCATTATGTTGTGCTAGGGGTGACCTGACACGGTACGAGGTGATATCGGTGAAGGGGGGAAACATCCGGGAAAATATCCCCGGTGTTTCGTGTTTTCGGACAAATGATTCGGAGGGGGAAAGTCACGTGTACGCTATGCTAGGGACGTGTGACGGACGAACGGATTGTGTATTCGAGTTCGTCTCATCGTTCTGAGCAACTTTCATGTACAAAGTATTTTGATCCGAGTTACGGTTTATTTTCTATGATTCATCAAAGTTTTATGTATTTCTGAAATTTATTTAATTAATTAAATCGAACATCATCCAGAACAGTGAAAGGTGATGTCAGCATGACATCACCATGACGTTAGCAGGTCAAACTCAGTTGACTAGAGTCAAACATAACCAGTGGGTCCAGTGGGACCCACCTATCATTGAGACAAAGGTTAAATAGGATTTGTTTAAACTAAATAGGATTATTTAAGTGTGGGCCTCATTAGTCAGTGACAGATTGGTGTTTTAATTAGCAAGTTAATTAATCAGAATTAATTAATTATGTTTAGTTATTTTTTTATATATTTTTTTACTTCTCTTTTTTTGGAAAAGGGGGCTGAGGGCCCCACTTGCAAGTGGCAACGAAGCCACTAGGGCGCTGGGCTATCGGGCAGTGGCCCGGCCTCATGCGGGCGCCGAAACCGGACGGGGTGGAGGCCGAGCGGTGCGCGAGCGGCGCCGACAGTGGACGCGGGTGGGGCGCCGGCAGGCGCAGCCGTAGGCGACCGAGCGGCTGCCAATCACAAGGCGTCGGGCAGGCAGAAGCGCAGGGGGGAAGGCAAGCAGGTGGAGGAGCGGGGCGGGGAGGTTGTGGCACAGGGGCAACCACGGCTCGCGGGGCGCGCATGGCGCGGGGCGCCGTCGGGCGCCGGCCGTAGCAGCAACGGCAAGGCGGAGGGAGGGTTACGCGGGTGAGCGGAGCCAGGGCAGCACGGCAGGCGCTGGGCGGAGGCCGGCGCGGGCGCATCCTGGTCGTGCACGGAGCAGGGCACCGGGCGCAGCAACGAGAGGACACGAACGGCGACTACGGCGACGAGATTGAGAGGGGGATCGTCGGTGAGGCTCACAGTGGAGCTCGTGGAGGACTCGGTGAAGCCGGTGGAGGTCGAGGCCGTCCGCTGAGGCAGGGGCGCGACGCAAGGTTGGTTGGAGGCGCGGTAGCCATGGTGCAGGAGAGGTTCAAGACGGCGAGGATGGCGACGGCTGCTGGTGGCGAAGCTGTGGGCGCACGTGGGCCTCCATGGCCGGTGGCCTAGGGGTCGTAGGAGGAGGCGGCGTCCAGAGGAGGACGGGGGCGCGGTGGCGGTCCAGGGGCGGCGGGATCGGCGATGGGGGTCGGGTGGCCGTTGCCCCAATCCAGATCGGGGGGGAGCGAGAGGAACGAGGGGGAGTGGGTGTCGTGGGAGGGGAGTGGGGTTCGGTTGGGTTAGGGTTTGCCCAGTGTGGGGATATGGAGGAGGGGAGTGGGGCACCGGCTGGGCCGGCCTGGCTAGCCCAATGGCCAGCTGGGCCGAGGCCCAGCGAGGGGGGGCTTTTAATTTATTTTGTTGTTGTTGTTTTATTATTATATTTATCATTCTTATTTTCATTTATTCTTTCATGTTTTATTTTAGTTGCATAGTATTTTGGTAAAATATACACTTAGTATCTGAATTAGTATTTCAACTTAGTCCACAGTCACAAAAAGTCTAGACCCCAAACAACTTAGTTTGACATTTTATTAATTATAAAAGGTATTTAAATAATCGTTTTTGCTACTGTTTTATTCACCTCATAGTATTTAAACATTTTATAAAGGTGTGGTTTCTCCACCACAATTACCTATGTAATATTTGGTTCACTCCGAACATTTTAGCTTTAATATTAAAAAAATTATTGTTTGCCTGATTTTGAATTTGAATTTGAATCAGTTTCGAACTAACTCGAGATTAGCAACTTTAATCGAGGTGACGTGGCATCATTAACAGGGAATTACTGTAGCTAAATATCCGGGCATCACATAGCCCTAGCAAGTTGTTCATCAAGAATTTCACCAAGTGGCACAGTAGTATCAAGCATAGAAGTAGTTTCATCATAAGTATCATGCATAGCAGAAGTGGCATCATCAATAACATGCGACATATCAGAATTAATAGCAGAAGCAGGTTTAGGTGTCGCAAGCTTACTCAAAACAGAAGGTGAATCAAGTGCAGAGCTAGATGGCAGTTCCCTACCTCCCCTCGTAGTTGAGGGATAAATCTTAGTTCTTGGATCTTTCAAGTTCTTCATAATGATAAGTAGATATAAATCCCAAGTGACTCAAAGAATAGAGCTAGGCTCCCCGGCAACGGCGCCAGAAAATAGTCTTGATAACCCACAAGTATAGGGGATCGCAACAGTTTTCGAGGGTAGAGTATTCAACCCAAATTTATTGATTCGACACAAGGGGAGCCAAAGAATATTCTCAACTATTAGCAGCTGAGTTGTCAATTCAACCACACCTAGATAACTTAAGATCTATAGTAAAGTGTTTAGTAGCAAAGTAATATGATAGTAGTGGTAATGATAGCAAAGGTAACAGTAGCAAAAGTAATATTTTTGGTGTTTTATAGTAATGGTAACAATAGCGACGGAAAAGTAAATAAGCGAAGAACAATATATGGAAAGCTCGTAGGCAATGTATCAGTGATGTAGAATTATGCCGGATGCAATCAATCATGTAACAGTCATAACCTAGGGTGACACAGAACTTGCTCCAGCTCATCAATGTAATGTAGCCATGTATTCCGAATATAGTCATACGTGCTTATGGAAAAGAACTTGCCTGACATCTTTTGTCCTACCCTCCCGTGGCAGTGGGGTCCTAGCAGAAACTAAGGGATATTAAGGCCTCCTTTTAATAGAGTACCGGGCCAAAGCATTAACACATAGTGAATACATGAACTCCTCAAACTACGGTCATCACCGGTAAGTATCCCGATTATTGTCACTTCAGGGTTAACGGATCATAACACATAATAGGTGACTATAGACTTGCAAGATAGGATCAATAACTCTCATATATTGATGAAAAAATAATAGGTTCAGATCTGAAATCATGGCACTCGGGCCCTAGTGACAAGCATTAAGCATGGCAAAGTCATAGCAACATCAATCTCAGAACATAGTGGATACTAGGGATCAAACCCTAACAAAACTAACTCGATTACATGATAAATCTCATCCAACCCATCACCGTCCAGCAAGCCTACGATGGAATTACTCACGCACGGCGGTGAGCATCATGAAATTGGTGATGGAGGATGGCTGATGATGACGATGGCGACGGATTCCCCTCTCCGGAGCCCCGAACGGACTCCGGATCAGCCCTTCCGAGAGAGTTTAGGGCTTGGCGGCGGCTCCGTATCATAAAACGTGATGAATCTTTCTCTCTGGTTTTTTCTCCCCGAAAGTGAATATATGGAGTCGGGGTTGAGGTCGGTGGAGTGTCATGGGGCCCACGAGGCAGGGGGCGCGCCCAGGGGGTAGGGCGCGCCCCCACCCTCGTGGACAGGTGGAGGCCCAGTGACGTGGATCTTCCTTCTAGTATTTTTTATATATTCCAAAGTGATTCTCCGTTGATTTTCATGTCATTCCGAGAACTTTTATTTCTGCACAAAAATGACACCATGGCAATTCTGCTGAAAACATCGTCAGTCCTAGTTAGTTCCATTCAAATCATGCAAGTTAGAATCCAAAACTAGGGCAAAAGTGTTTGGAAAAGTAGATACGACGGAGACGTATCAGCATAGTGGTTCTTTTCTTACTTTCATCCATAGAAACATAGAGAGCTCTAATTGATTCATCAACTTTAGGCACAAAAATTTTCCTTTTGAGATTTTCCACATCATGAGCAATTCTGTGGAAGTGTTGAAAACATTTTGCGTGTTGATAAATTCTTTAATATTATTCTCAAGATCAGAGGTGTTCCTATTATTATTATAATATTGATTTCCATAAGAATTACCATAATTATTAGAGGAATTACTAGGAAAAGGCCTTGGATTAAAATTACCTCTATAATCATTCTTATTAAAATTACTAGGAAAAGGCATAGGATTGTTGTTGAAATGATTTCGAGAGATAAAATTCACATCTATGGCATCACTATTTTGCTCAATCAAAGTAGACAAAGGCATATCATTAAGATCAATAGGAGCACTTCTACTAGCAACCAATTTCACTAGAGCATCAACTTTTTCACTCAAGGAAGAAATTTCTTCAACCGAATTAACTTTTTTACTAGTAGGAGCTCTTTCGGTATGCCATTGAGAATAATTTGCCATAATATTATCAATAAATTTGGTGGCTTCACCCAAAGTAATTTCCATAAAAGTACCACCCGCGGCGGAATCTAAAAGATTATGAGAAACAAAATTCAACCCCACATAAAAAATTTGTATGATCATCCAAAGAATTAACCCATGAGTTGGGTAATTCCTTAGCATCATTTTCATCCTTTCCCAAGATTGTGCAACATTCTCATGTTCAAGTTGCTTGAAATTAATGATCTGGGTTCTAAGGGAAATAATTTTTGTGGGAGGAAAATACTTAGTAATAAAAGCATCTTTGCACTTATTCCAAGAATCGATACTGTTGCGAGGCAAAGAAGAGAACCAAATTTTTGCAGAATCGCGCAAAGAAAACGGAAATAATTTCAACTTGGCCACATCATTGTCCACATCTTATTTCTTTTGCATATCGCATAATTCCACAAAGGTATTAAGATGGGACACAGCTTCCTCATTAGGAGTACTAGAAAATTGGTCTTTCATAACAAGATTCAACAAAGCAGTATTAATATCACAAGTCTCCGCACTAGCGGCGGGAGGAGCAAGCGGAGTGCCACTAAAATCATTGTTGTTGTTGTTTGAGAAATCACATAACTTGGTGTTCTCTTGAGTCATGATGACCACACAACAAGATTGCACTCAAAAACAGATGTGGCAAGAAAACGGCGAACGGAAAAAGAGGGCCGAATAAAATGGCAAATTTTTGTGAAGTGGGGGAGAGGAAAACGAGAGGCAAATGGAAAATAATGTAAATTGCGTCGAGATGAGATTTTTGATTAGGAACTTGGTTATGAAGAAGATCCTCCCCGACAACGGCACCAGAAATTCCTTTTGATTGCTCTCTGACTATAGCGCCGGAAAAGCTCCTGTCTGCTAGGACTACATCGGTATTTCCCCAAAGAGGAAGGGATGATGCAGCACAGCAATGGTAGGTATTTACCTCAGTGAAGAAACCAAGGTTGTCGAAGCAGTAGGAGAACCAAGCAACACAACGTAAACAACACCTACACACAAATAAGAACACCTCAAAACCCGATGTGTTAAAGGGGTTGTCAATCCCTTTCGGGTAACGATGCCAAAAATTTGTAGTAGATTGAAATAATAGATCGCAAATAAAATAAAGTGCAGCAAAGTATTTTTGGTTTAATATATCTGAATAAAAATGCAAAGGAAAAGTAGATCGCAAGCAAATATATGAGGAAGAAGACCTAGGGGCCATAGGTTTCACTAGTGGCTTCTCTCGAGAAAGAAAGCAAATGGTGGGTAAACAAATTACTGTTGGGCAATTGATAGAACCTCAAATAATTATGACGATATCCAGGCAATGATCATTACATAGGCATCACATACAAGATTAGTAGACCAACTCATGCCTGCATCTACTACTATTACTGCACACATCGACCGCTATCCAGCATGCATCTAGTGTATTAAGTTCATGGGAAAACAGAGTAACGCAACAAGAATGATGACATGATGTAGACAAGATCCGTTTATCTATTGCGTAGATTCTTTTTATCATTAGTAGCAACGATACATACATGTTATTTCCCTTTCTGTCACTGGGATCAAGCACCATAAGATCGAACCCACTACCGGGAACCTCTTCCCATTGCAAGATAAATAGATCAAGTTGGCCAAACAAAACCCAAATATCGGAGAAGAAATACGAGGCTCTAAGAGATCATGCATAGAAGAGATCAAAGAAACTCAAATAACTTTCATGGATATAAAAAGATATGACTGATCGTAAACTCAAAGTTCATCAGATCCCAACAAACACACCGCAAAAAGAGTTACATCATATGGATCTCCAAGAGACCATTGTATTGAGAATTCAGTGGGAGATAGAAAGCCATCTAGCTACTAACTACGGACCTAAAGGTCTACAAAGAACTACTCATGCATCATCGGAGAGGCACAAATGGAGGTGGTGAACCCCATCCGAGATGGTGTCTAGATTGGATCTTGTGGTTCTGGACTTTGCGGTGGCTGGATGAATATTTCGTCGACTCCCCTAGGGTTCTGGTATTTTTGGGGTATTTATAGAGCAAAGAGGCGGTCCAGGGGGCACCCGAGGTGGGCGCAACCCACCAGGGCGCGCCTGGGACTCCTGGTGCGCCTTGGTGGGTTGTCCCCTCCTCGGGACTCCCCCAGGTGTAATCAGGGCCCAACATGTTCCTTATGGTCCATAAAAAATCTCCGTAAAGTTTCATGGCATTTGGACTCCGTTTGATATTGATTTTCTGTGATGTAAAAACACGGAAAAAACAAGAACTAGCACTTGGCACTATGTCAATAGGTTAGTACCAAAAATGATATAAAATGATTATAAAACATCCAAGATTGATAATAAAACAGGATGGAACAATCAAAAATTATAGATACGTTGGAGACATATCAGCATCCCCAAGCTTAACTCCTACTCGTCCTCGAGTAGGTAAGTGATAAAAACCGAATTTTTGATGTGGAGTGATGTTTAACATGTCATATCATATTCTTTTCTTTATAGCATGGACATTTGGACTTTTTATGTGATTCAAAGCAATAGTCTAGTTTTGACATAATAATTTAGATACTCAAGCATATCAACAAGCAACCATGTCTTTCAATATATCAATGCTAAAATAAGTTATCCCTACAAAATCATAGTCTTGTCATGCTCTGTCTTCTTAACACAAAGTATTTATCATGCACAACCCCGATGACAAGCTGAGCAATTGGTTCATACTTTTTAACGCGCTTCAGCTTTTTCAACTCTTACGCAATACACGAGTGCAAGCCATGGATATAGCACTACGAGTGGAATAGAGTATGATGATAGGGGTAAATATAGAGAAGACAAAAAGGTAAGAAAGTCTCACATCGATGCGGCTAACCAACGGGCTATGGAGATTCCCATCAATCGATATCAACGTGAGGAGTAGGGATTGCCATGCAACGAATGCACCAAGAGCTATAAGTGTATGAAAGCTCTATATGAAACTAAGTGGGTGTGTATCTAATCCTATAATGAAAAATTCCCACTAGTATATGAAAATGACAACATAGGAGACTCTCCGTATGAAAAACATGGTGCTACTTTGAAGCATAGGTGTGGTAAAGGATACTAACAATGCCCCTTCTCTCTTTATTTATTTTTTTATTTCTTTTTTCCCTTTTTTCTTTCTCTTTTTTTCTCTTTTTTTCTTTTTCTCTCATTGTCCGGAGCCTCATCCCGACTTGTGGGGGAATCATAGTCTCCATCATCCTTTCCTCACTGGGGCACTGCTCTAAAAATGAATAATGATGATCATCACGCTTCTATTTACTTATAACTCAAAAGAAATAAAAATTACAACTCGATATCTATGACAAAGTATGACTCTATATGAATGCCTCTGGCATGTACCAAGATGTGCAATGATCTAGCGTAACATGTATGAAAAATGATGAACGGTGACTGAGCCGCAACTACTATGTCAGCTATATGATCATGCAAAGCAATATGACAATGAATGCCCAAGTCATCATCGGTGGCCATCTTCATCATCCCGGCGGCCACCACGATGAGGAGGGAGTAGTCCACCCTCAGGGCTGAGGGTTTGTACTAGTAGCTATGTGTTTAATCTCTCTCTCCCTCTCTCTCTCTCGTGTTCTTAAGATGTCACGATCTTGATGTATCGCGGGCTTTGTTAATATAGTCGGATCGTATGGTGTTCCCCCCTCTCTATCTTGTTGTGATGAATTGAGTTTTTTCCCTTTGAGATTTTGTAGTTATCGGATTGAATACTTTTATGGATTTGAGAACACTTGATATATGTCTTGCAATTGAATACTCATGGTGACAATGGGGTATCATATTGATTCACTTGATATATGCTTTGGCACTCAACACACGGATTCCTGAGGTGACATTGGGGTAATCTATGCATAGGGGTTGATGCACATTCTTGCCTTTTTTTCTCCAATAGAAATCTTGGGGCACTCTTTGAAGTTCTTTGTGTTGGATTGGATATCATGAATCCGAATTTGCTTTCATGTTATTTTAGTATGAACTCTTGGTTAGATTGATCAGAAAGAATAGCTTCATGTTATTTAGTACGAACTCTAGGATAGATTGATCAGAAAGAATAGCTTTGAGGTGGTTTCGTACCCTACAAAAAATTCTGTCTTATGTTCTCCGCTAGATAGGAACTTTGGAGTGATTCTTCGTTGCATGTTGAGGGATGGTTATATGATCCAATTATATTAGCATTGTTGAGAGATTTTACTAGTGAAAGTATGGACCCTAGGCCTCATTTTCAAGCATTGCAATATTGTTTTTGTGCCCGTTTACTATTTGCTACCTTGCTGTTTTTATTTATTCAGATTATAAAAATATATTTCTACCATCCACATTACACTTTTATCACCATCTCTTCGCCGAACTAGTGCCCCTATACAATTTTCCATTGTATTGGGTGTGTTGGGGACACAAGAGATTTCTTGTATTTGGTTGCAGGGTCGTTTGAGAGAGACCATCTTCATCCTACACCTCTCATGGATTGATAAACCTTAGGTCATCCACTTGAGAGAAAATTGCTACTGTCCTACAGAACTCTGCGCTTGGAGGCCCAACACGTGTCTACAAGAATAAAGTTGCGTAGTAGACATCAAGCACTTTTCTGGTGATGTTGCCGGGGGAGGTGAGTGCTTGAAGGTATATCTTTAGATCTTGCAATCGAATCTTTTAGTTTCTTGTTTTATCACTAGTTTTGTTTATAAAAGAAAACTACATAAAATGGAATTGAGGTTGCATCATATTATCGATCATCTTTCTAATATCTTTCTTGAAAATGATGGATCGGAAAATTGTGCTCAATTGTTACAAGAAGAAGTCAATAAAATGTTCGGCACAAAATATTTGAATGATGAGCATGATTGTAATGTTGTTAGTATGAATTCTTTGAATATCCTTGATGTTAATGATATGCAAAACCATAAGCTTGGAGATGCTATATTTGATGAAGATGATATTTTTAGTCCCCCAAGTTTTGATGAGAAAAATTATTATGATGATTGTATTGATGAAAGTGGATTCAAAGAGGTCATGACTTTATTTAATGATGAATCAACTATTTTGGAAGAGGTTGCAATTGATTATGACAACAAAGTTGCTATCTATGATGATTATGGTGATGCCATGTATGCTATATTGAAGAATGATAACCATGAAACTTGTCATCATGATTTTAATTTTCAATCACATGATAGTTATTTTGTTGAGTTTGGTCCCACTACTATTCATGAGAATAAATTTGCTTATGTGGAGAGTCATAAAATTTCTATGCTTGTGGATCATGAAAAGAATGCTTTATGTGATAGCTATATTGTTAAATTCATTCATGATGCTGCTGAAAATTATTATGGGAGAGGAACATGTGCATCTACATATTGCAATAATATCAAGTTTCCTCTCTATGTGTTGAAAATCTTGAAGTTATGCTTGTTTTGCCTTCCTATGCTAGTAGATTCTTGTTCCTATAAGTTGTTTGCTCACAAAATCCCTATGCATAGGAAGTGGGTTAGACTTAAATGTGTTAGTCATATGCTTCACGATGCTCTCTTTATGTTTCAATTCTTATCTTTTATGTGAGCATCATTGAAATCTTCATGCCTAGCTAAAAGGCATTAAAGAAAAGCACTTGTTGGGAGACAACCCAACACTTTTACCTACTGTTTTTGTGTGTTCACATGATTAGGCTACTATAGTAATCATGTTTTATTGCTTTTGTTTCAATAAAGTGCCAAGTAAGACCTTTGGGATGGCTTACGGTGATAGTTGATTTGATCTTGCTGAAAAACAAAAACTTTTGCGCTCAGGAAAACAATTCTAATTTTTAACAGAAGCGTGATAAATGCTGATTCTTTTTGCAGAAGATTAATAGACAAATTACCTAGGTTTTCCTATTTTTCAGAATTTTTGGAGTAGCAGAAGTATGGTTGGAGTACAGATTACTACAGAATGTTCTATTTTTGACAGATTCTGTTTTCAATGCATAGTTTGCTTGTTTTCTAGTTTCCGTGGCTTATATTGCTCAATATAAATTGTGGAAATGATATGCTACATTAGGCATTGTGTGAGAAAAATTATGAACCTTGTCTTTGACAGTACCAAAAGTGAAATGGTATGCTCTTTATCATACTAACCTATCTCACAAAGTTATGGTAAGTTTTGTGCGATTGAAGTTTTCAAGTTTTGGGTGAGATGTCGATATGAGGAGAATAAGGAGTGACAAGACCCTAAGCTTGGGGATGCCCAAGGCAACCCAAGGTAATATTCAAGGGAGATCCAAGCAACTAAGCTTGGGGATGCCCCGGAAGGCATCCCCTCTTTCGTCTCCAACATTATCGGTAACCTTACTTGGAGCTATGTTTTCATTCATCACATGATATGTGTTTTTCTTGGAGCATCATTTTATTTTGTTAGGATTTTATTTCTGTTATTTAGAATAATGTTTTGCATATTTTATTTCAATAAAAGTGGCAATGATAGCCTTTACTGTGCTTATTTTACAAGTCTACATGTTGTTGTTTGAAAACATAAAGTTTATCGATGTTGCAAAAATTCCCTAGAAAAGTTAGAATGTCATAAAATGTTGAAAATTTTTGCATGATAAAATCTGATAAATTTTCTATAGTGTGGTAAAATTTTCATAATTTTTGGAGTTAAAGAAGTATTGATACTCTTGCATTCTTTACAGACTATACTGTTTTGGAAGATTGTTGTTATGTTTGCATATGTTTGCTTTTTTAATGATTCCATTTGAGGATAGGAGTATTAAATATGCAGAGGCATTTAGTGTGCAATGTTAAATAATAATTTTAGTGATTTTCTACATTAGAGAATGATAAGGTTTTTGCATTGGTTTATTCTAACTTATCTCACGAGTCCTTGTTGAGTTTTGTGTGGATGAAGCTTTTGAGATTTAGGAAAACTATGATATGAGAAGAATTAAGGAGACACAAAAGCTCAAGCTTGGGGATGCCCAAGGCACCCCAATATAATATTTCTAGAAGTCTCAAGCATCCAAGCTTGGGGATGCCCTGGTAGGCATCCCACCTTTCTTCTTCAACAACTATCACTCAGTTTTGGTTGAGCCTAAGTTTTTGCTTCTTCACATGATGTGTGATATTCTTAGAATGTCATTTTATTTTGTTTTTTCTTGCTTTTTTAATAAAATACTTAGATATGAAAGTTTTTAAATAAGCGGCATTCACATCCCGTCAATGAAGCTCTTTTTTATGGAATTGCTCTAGTGCTTCACTTATATCTTTTTGAGCATGGTGTGATTTAGTATGTTTGAAGAAATTCTCTCTTGCCTCACTTAAATGAATTTGAGAGAAAGAAATATTATGCTCATGATCTTCATTTATATCTTTTTGGAGTAGCTTGTCATTTACTCTTGTGCTTCACTTATATCCTATGAGTAAATTGTTGAATAAATTTAATGTCATGAAGTTGAAATCATATCATGCCTAGTGGTAGCTTCACATTGGGTTTAGAAAGAGAAATCTTTTGAGACTTGACAACCACAATATTAGTCATACAAGCAATTCAAGAATAAAAAGTATAAGGAAGAGAACTTTCACATGCAAATACACTATCTTGGAAATCTTTTGTGATTGTGAGCCCCCATCAAAATATTGTATGCCAAAATTGTTGAAATTGGACAAGGAAGACAACGTAATGGTTTATGTTTGTTCATATTCACATAGAAGTTATATTGTCATAGATCCTTTAACATGTGCTGCTTGCCCCCCATCTTTGCTAGCCAAAAATTCCGCACCAAGTAGAGATACTACTTGTGCATCCAAAAAACCTTAAACCCAAATCTTATTTTCAAGAGTACACCATACCTACCTAAGGATTGAATAAGATCCTTCAAGTAAGTTGTCATCGGTGCAATAAGGCAGTAAAAATTTCTTCTAAAAGTGTTAGATCATTTAGTGTAAGAGAAAATTGAGCGTTGTACGAACTTGTGATGGCAAAGAATAAAAGCGACAGACTGCATAATAAAGGTTGCTATCATAAGGGGCAATATAGCGTGACGTTCTTTTGCACTAAGGGGTTGAGCATACAAACAAATAAGCGCATGGCAACCTCTACTTCCCTTTGCGAAGGGCCTATCTTTTACTTTTCAGTATTTACTTTTATGCAAAGAGTCAAAGTTTTTCTCTCTATTCCTTTTTATTTTTCTCTTTTGGCAAGCATCATGTGGTGAGGAAAGATCTAGGCACATATATCCAATTGGATATGGGTAGCATGAGTTATTATTGTTGACATCACCCTTGAGGTGAATACGTTGGGACGCAAAACAATAAGCCCCTATCTTTCTATGTGTCCGGTTGAAACGTTTTGCTCATGTGTATGCGGTGACTGTTAGCAATCATAGAATACTATATGATGGTTGAGTATGTGGAGCTCTTACTTAGACTCTATTGAATAAGTTGAATTACAATTTCTTGGTGACTGAGAACATAGGTTGTTGAGTTTCAAGAGAATTCATGGTTTGAACCTTAACATGTGAATTGGTTGCCACTATAACATGAGAAGTTTCATAAGAAAGAATTGTTGTTATGATGCTAGGAAAAGTGATTGAAATTATCATTGATCAAATTTGTGCACTTTGCTAGCATTCACACTTCATAAATTATTTCTTTTATCATTTACCTACTCGAGGACGAGTAGGAATTAAGCTTGGGGATACTGATA
The DNA here is from genome assembly GCF_018294505.1 of Triticum aestivum. Lineage (NCBI taxonomy): Eukaryota > Viridiplantae > Streptophyta > Magnoliopsida > Poales > Poaceae > Triticum > Triticum aestivum. The sequence goes on from NC_057797.1 coordinate 465,772,004, forward strand.
CGTCTCCAACGTATCTATAATTTATGAAGTATTCATGCTGATATATTATCATTCTTGGATGTATTACAATCATTTTATAGCAACTTTATATCAATTTTTGGGACTAACTTATCGACCCAGTGTCCGGTGCCAGTTGCTGTTTTTTGCTTGTTTTTTAGATTGCAGGAAATCAATATCAAACGAGTCCAAACACCATGAAACTTCTTGGAGATTTTTTATGGACCAGAACACCCAAGATGGGCAGAGCAGCACTTGGGGGTGCCCCGAGGGGGCACAACCCACGAGGGCGCGTCTGGGGGCCCAGTCGCGCCAAGGTGGGTTGTGCCCACCTCAGTGGCCTCCCACACCCCCTCTTTATCCTATAAATTCCCACAAATTCCAGAAACCCTTGGGGTTAACCTAGATCAGAAGTTCCGCCGCCGCAAGGCTCTATAGCCACCGAAAACCAATCCAGACCCTGTTCCAGCGCCCTGCCAGAGGGGGGAATCATCGCCGACGGCCATCTTCATTATCCCGGCAGCTAGCATGATGAGGAGGGAGTAGTCCGCCCTCGGGGCTGACGGTTTGTACCAGTAGCTATGTGTTTAATCTCTCTCTATCTCTCTCGTGTTGTTGAGATATCATGATCTTGATGTATCGCAGGCTTTGTTAATATAGTCATATCATATGGTGTTTTCCCCTCCCTATCTTGTTGTGATGAATTGAGTTTTTTCCTTTGAGATTTCATTGTTATCGGATTGAATACTTTCATGGATTTGAGAACACTTGATTATGTATTGCAATTGAATACTCGTGGTGACAATGGGGTATCGTATTGATTCACTTGATATATGTTTTGGCACTCAACTCGCGGATTCCCGAGGTGACATTGGGGTAATCTATGCATAGGGGTTGACGCACGTTCTTGTCTTTATTTCTCCGATAGAAATCTTGGGGCACTCTTTGAAGTTCTTTATGTTGGATTGAGTATTATGAATCTGAATTTTCTTTGGTGTTATTTTAGTACGAACTCTTGGTTAGATCGATCGGAAAGAATAGCTTCATGCTATTTTAGTACAAACTCTAGGATAGATTGATCGGAAATAATAACTTTGAGGTGGTTTCGTACCCTACAAACAATTCTGTTTTATGTTCTCCGCTAGATAGGAACTTTGGAGTGATTATTCATTGCAAGTTGAGGGATGGTTATATGATCTAATTATATTAGCATTGTTGAGAGATTGCACTAGTGAAAGTACGGACCCTAGGCCTCATTTTCAAGCATTGCAATACTGTTTTTGTGCCCGTTTACAATTTGCTACCTTGCTGTTTTTATTTATTCAGATTATAAAAATATATTTCTACCATCCGTATTACACTTTTATCACTATCTCCTCACCGAACTAGTGCACCTTTACAATTTGCCATTGTATTTGGTGTGTTGGGGACACAAGAGATTTCTTGTATTTGGTTGCAGGGTCGTTTGAGAGAGACCATCTTCATCCTACACCTCTCATGGATTGATAAACCTTAGGTCATCCACTTGAGGGAAAATTGCTACTGTCCTACAAAACTCTGCGCTTGGAGGCCCAACACGTGTCTACAAGAATAAAGTTACGTAGTAGACATCAGTGGTCAAGCATGTAAGCATTACGTTTCAATTGTCTACTAACATAAGCATTGACGTTTTCTTGTTTAACAATAAAATTATCAAACTCGTCCAAGCATTGACTAGCAGACTTATTATGAGGAATATGACCTTCATCAAATCTATAAAGAGAGTTTACCTCTACTACCCGTGTCGGGTTATCAAGACCATATATTTCTTCATAGGTGGTAAATTCTTAACATCTTCAGCTTTAATACCTTTTTCTTTCATAGATTTCTTTGCCTCTTGCATATCTTTAGGACTGAGAAATAGAATACCTCTTTTCTTCAGAGTTGGCTCAGGAGTTGGTTCAGGAAGTGTCCAATCATTATCATTACTCAATATATTATTCAATAGCAATTCAGCTTGCTCAGCAGTTCGTTCCCTGAAAACACAACCAGCACAACTATCCAGGTGGTCTCTGGAAGCATCGGTTAGTCCATTATAAAAGATATCAAGTATTTCATTTTTCTTGAGAGGATGATTTGGTAAAGCATTAAGTAATTGGCGAAGTCTCCCCCAAGCTTGTGGGAGACTCTCTTCTTCAATTTGCACAAAGTTAAATATTTTGTTTAAAGCAGCTTGTTTCTTACGAGCAAGGAAATATTTTTCAGAGAAGCAATAGATCATATCATGGGGACTACGCACACAACCAGGAGCAAGAAAATTAAACCATACTCATCACCCTTTAATGAGAAAGGAAACAATTTAAGAATATAGTAATAGCAAATTTTTTCCTCATGAGCAAATAGGGTGGCTATATCATTAAATTTAGTAAGATGTACCACAACAGTTTCAGATCCATAACCATAGAAAGGATCAGATTCAACCAAACTAATTAACTCACGATCGACAGAGAATTCACAATCCTTATCAGTAACAAAGATAGGTGAAGTAGCAAACTTAGGATCATATTGCATTCTAGCATTCAAAGATTTTTCTTTCAGCTTAGCTAATAGTTTCTTAAGATCATCTCTATCATTGCAAGAAAAAAAGTCTCTAGCAGTTTCTTCATCCATAATATAACCCTCAGGTACAACAGGCAATTCATATCTAGGGGGAGAATCATAATCTTCATATTCAATAATATCATCAGTTTTAGTAATTTCATTCTCTCTAACCCTAGCAAGTTGTTCATCAAGAAATTCACCTAGTGGCACAGTATTATCAAGCAAAGAAGTAGTATCATCATAAGCATCATGCATATCAGAAGTGGCATCATCAATAACATGCGACATATTGGAATCAATAGCAGGTGTAGGTGTCGCAAGCTTATTCAAAACAGAAGGTGAATCAAGTGCAGAGCTAGATGGCAGTTCCTTACGTCCCCTCGTAGTAGAGGGATAGATCTTGGTTTTGTTGTCTTTAAAATTCCTCATAGTGATCAATAGATATAAATCCCAAGTGACTCAGAGAATATAGCTATGCTCCCCGGCAACGGCGCTAGAAAAAGGTCTTTATAACCCACAAGTATAGGGGATAACAACAATTTTCGAGGGTAGAGTATTCAACCCAAATTTATTGATTCGACACAAGGGGATCCAAAGAATATTCTCAAGTATTAGTAGTTGAGTTGTCAATTCAACCACACCTGAAAGACTTAATATCTGCAGCAAGTAGCAAAGTAGTATGGAAGTAACGGTAATGGTGGCAAAAGTAATCGTAGTAGTTTTGTAGCAATTGTAATAGTGGCCACGAAAAAGTAACTTAGCAAAGATCAATATGAAACGAACTCGCAGGCAATGGATCAATGATGGATAATTATGTCAGATGGCATTCATCATGCAACATTTATAACATAGGGTGACACAAAACTAGCTCCAATTCATCAATAGAATGTAGGCATGTATTCTGAATATAGTCATACGTGCTTATGGAAAAGAACTTGCATGACATCTTTTGTCCTACCCTCCCGTGGCAGCGGGGTCCTACTGGAAACTAAGGGATATTAAGGCCTCCTTTTAATAGAGAACCGGACCAAAGCATTAGCACTTATTGAATACATGAACTCCTCAAACTACGGTCATCACCGGGAAGTGTCCCGACTATTGTCACTTCGGGGTTGCCGGATCATAACACGTAGTAGGTGACTATTACTTGCAAGATAGGATCAAGAACACAAATATATTCATGAAAACATAATAGGTTCATATCTGAAATCATGGCACACGGGCCCTAGTGACAAGCATTAAGCAAAGCAAAGTCATAGCAACATCAATCTTAGAACATAGTGGATACTAGGGATGAAACCCTAACAAAACTAACTCGATTACATGGTAAATCTCATCCAACCCATCACCGCCCAGCAAGCCTATGATGGAATTACTCACGCACGTCGGTGCGCATCATGAAATTGGTGATGGAGGAAGGTTGGTGATGATGATGGCGACTATTTCCCCTCTTCGGAGCCCCGAACGGACTCCAGATCTGGCCTCCCGATGAAGAACAGGGGGTGACGGCGGCTCCGTATCGTAAAACGTGATGAATCATTCTCCCTGATTTTTTTCTCCCCGAACATGAATATATAGAGTTCGAGTTAAGGTCGATGGAGCTTCGTGGGACCCACAAGCCAGGGGGCGCGCCCAGGGGGGTAGGGCGCATCCCCACCCTTGTGGACAGGTGATGGGTCCCCCTCAGGTCATTCCGAGAACTTTTATTTCTGCACAAAAATAACACCATGGCAATTCTGCTGATAGCAGTGTCATTCCGGGTCAGTTCCATTCAAATCATGCAAATTAGAGTCCAAAACAAGGGCAAAAGAGTTTGGAAAAGTAGATACGATGGATATGTATCAGGTGACTTATCTTTGTGAGCCTGCGGTGATCCTTTCGCTGTGAAGACAGCTTTTGGTGCGACACCTGGCCGTGTCCTGGTGGCGGTGGCGCTTGATACGTCTCCAACGTATCTATAATTTTTTATTGTTCCATGCTATTATATTATCTATCTTGGATGTTTTATATGCTATTTTAAATAAGTTTTGGGACTAACCTATTAACCTAGAGCCCAGTGCCAGTTTCTGTTTTTTCCTTGTTTTTAGTTTCATGGGAAAGGAATATCAAACAGAGTCTAAACGAGCTGAAAATTTATGGTATTTTTTTATGGACCAGAAGAAGCCCCCGAAGCAAAAGATTTGGGCCAGAAGAGTCCCAAGCCAACGACAAGGTTGGAGGGCGCGCCCTACCCCCCCCCCCGGCGCATCCTCTGTCCTTGTTGTTGACTCATGGACCCCCCTGACTTGTTCTCGACGCCAAAAATTCCTATAGAAACCCCCAGAAATAAACCTAGATCCCAAGTTCCGCCGTCGCAAGCCTTCGTAGCCACGAAAAACCAGTCGAGAGCCCGTTCCGGCACACTGCCGAAGGGGGAAACCATCATCGGTGGCCATCTTGATCATCCCGGTGCTCTCCATGACGAGGAGGGAGTAGTTCACCCTCGGGGTTGAGGGTATGTACCAGTAGCTATGTGTTTGATCTCTCTCTCTCTCTCTCTCTCTCTCTCTCTCTCGTGTTCTTGATATGGCACGATCTTGATGTACCGCGAGCTTTGCTATTATAGTTGGATCTTATGATGTTTCTTCCCCTCTACCTTCTTGTAATGGATTGAGTTTTCCCTTTGAAGTTATCTCATCAGATTGAATCTTTAATGATTTAAGAACACTTTATTTAGGACTTGCATGTGTTTATCTGTGGTGACAATGGGATATTCACATGATCTACTTGATGTATGTTTCAGTGATCAACTTGCGGCTTATGTGACCTTGTGAACTTATGCATAGGGGTTGGCACACGTTTTCGTCTTGACTCGCCGGTAGAAACTTTGGGGCACTCTTGGAAGTTCTTCATGTTGGTTTGAATAGATGAATCTGAGATTGTGTGATCCATATCGTATAATCAAACCCGCAGATACTTGTCGTGACATTGGAGTATCTAGGTGAGATTAGGGTTTTGATTGATGTGTGTCTTAATGTGTTATTATAGTACGGACTCTAGAGCTGTTTGTGACACTTATAGGAATAGCCCAATAGATCGATCACAAAGAATAACTTTGAGGTGGTTTCGTACCCTTCAATAATCTCTTCATTTTTTCTCCGCTGTTAGTGACTTTGGAGTGACTCTTTGTTGCACCTTGAGGGATTGTTATATGATTCAATTATGTTACCATTGTTGAGAGAACTTGCACTAGTGAAAGTATGAACCCTAGGCCTTGTTTCCAAGCATTGCAATGTCGTTTTCGTTCACTTTTACCACTTACTACCTTGTTGTTTTTATATTTTCAGATTACAAAAACCTATATCTACCATCCATATTGTACTTGTATCACCATCTCTTATCCGAAATAGTGCACCTGTACAATTTACCATTGTGTTGGGTGTGTTGGGGACACAAGAGAATCTTTGTTATTTGGTTGCAGGGTTGTTTGAGAGAGACCATCTTCATCCTACGCCTCCCATGGATTGATAAACCTTAGGTCATCCACTTGAGGGAAATTTGCTACTGTCCTACAAAACTCTGCACTTGGAGGCCCAACAACATCTACAAGAAGGTTGCGTAGTAGAGATCAAGCTCTTTTCTGGCGCCGTTGCCGGGGAGGTGAGTGCTTGAAGGTGTATCTTTAGATCTTGCAATCGAATCTTTTATTTTCTTATTTTATCACTAGTTTAGTGTATAAAACAAAACTACAAAAAATGGAGTTGAGGTTGCCTCATATGCTTCATCTTTTTAATGTCTTTCATGAAAATAAGGATTCCGATAATTGTTCCAAAGTGTTAGAAGAAGAATGCATTAAATTTTTTGGCACTAAATCTTTGAATGATGAGCATGACTACAATGTTTTTAGTATTAATTCCTTGAATATCCATGATGCTAATGATATGCAAATCCACAAGCTTGGGGATGCTATGTTTGATGAAGATGATATTTTTAGCCCCCCAAGTTTTGATGAGCAAATTTATTATGATGATAGCATGCATCCTATTTATGAAGATTATATTGATTAAAGTGGTTTTGGAAGAGTGCCGACTTTAGGAAGTAATGATCCCACTATTTTGGATGGTGTTAAATCTAATTGTGATAATTATGAAAGTGGATTTGGAGAGGTCATGACTTTATTTAGTGATGAATCCACTATTTCGGAAGAGGTTCCAATTGATTATGAGAACAAAGTTGCTATATATGATGATTATTGTGATGACATGTATGCTATAAAGAATAATGATAACCATGAAACTTGTCATCATGATTTTAATTTTCAATTGGATTATGCCTCACATGATAGTTATTTTGTTGAGGTTGCTCCCACTACTATTGATGAGAATAAATTTGCTTATGTGGAGAGTAATAAAATTTCTATGCTTATGGATCATGAAAAGAATGCTTTATGTGATAGTTATATTGTTGAATTCATTCATGATGCTACTGAAAAATATTATGAGGGAGGAATATATGCTTGTGGGAGTTACAGTAATATCAAGTTTCCTCTCTATGTGTTGAAAATCTCGAAGTTGCACTTGTTTTGCCTTCCTATGCTAGATGATTCTTGTTCCCATAAGTTGTTTCCTCACAAAATCCCTATGCATAGGAAGTGGGTTAGACTTAAATGTGCTAGTAATATTCTTCATGATGCTCCCATTATGTTTCAATTCATATCTTTTATATGAGCATCATTGAAATCACCATGCCTAGCTAGAAAGGCAATAAAGAAAAGCGCTTGTCAGGAGACAACACAATATTTACCCGTACTGTTTTTGTGTGTTCACATGATTATGCTACTGTGTTAATCATGTTTTATAGCTTTTATTTCAATAAAGTGCCAAGTAAGACCTTTGGGATGATCTATGGTGATAGTTGATTTGATCTTGCTGAAAAATAGAAACTATTGCGCTTAGGAAAACAATTCTCATTTTTAACAAAAGCGTGATAAAATACTGATTATTTTTTCAGAATATTAATAAACAAATTGCTTAGGTCGTCCTAATGTTTTAGGATTTTTGGAGTTACAGAAGTATTCGAGAGTTACAGATTACTACAGACTGTCATGTTTTTGACAGATTCTCTTTTCGATGCATAGTTTGTTTGTTTTCTAGTTTCTATGGCTTATATTGCTTATTATAAATTGTAGAAATGATAGGGTACATTAGGCATCATGTGATAAAAATTATGAATCTTGTATTGACAGTACCTAAGTGGTGATTTGCCTTATTTTACTAACGTAGCTTACGAGTTTTCTGTTAAGTTTTGTGTTGTGAAGTTTTCAAGTTTTGGGTAAAGTTTTGATGGACTACAGAATAAGGAGTGGAAAGAGCCTAAGCTTGGGGATGCTCAAGGCACCCCAAGGTAATATTCAATAACAACTAAGAGCCTAATCTTGGGGATGCCCCGGATGGCATCCCCTCCTTCGTCTTCGTTCATCGGTAACTTTACTTGGAGCTATATTTTTATTCACCACATGATATGTGTTTTGCTTGGATCATCATTTTATTTTATTAGGATTTTCTTGCTGTTATTTAGAGTAATACTTTGCATCTTTTAGTTCAATAAAAAGGACAAGATAGCCTTTACCATGCTTTTTTTGCAAGTCCATATGTTCCTGTTTTAAAAATAGAAAGTTTGCTGTTATGTTTTGAATATTTGTGAATAGTCAGAATATGATAAAATCTTAACATTTTTACACACTGAGTAACAACAAATTATCTACAGTGTGGCAATTTTTCAGAATTTTTGGAGTTAAAGAAGTATGATTTCTCTTGCATTCTTTACAGACTATCCTGTTTAGGCAGATTGCTGTTATGTTTGCATTGTTTGCATATGTTTGCTTGTTCAATGATTCTATTTGAGGATAGGACTATTAAATATGCAGAGGCATTTATTATGCAATGTCAAATAATAATTTTAGTGATTTTCTACAGTAGAGAATGATAAGGTTTATGCATTGATTTGTACTAACTTATCTCACGAGTTCTTTTTGAGTTTTTTGTGGATGAAGTTTCTAAGATTTAGGAAAACCGCGATATGAATGGAATTAAGGAGACACAAAAGCTCAAGCTTGGGGATGCCCAAGGCATCTAATAAATATTCCAAGAAGTCTCAAGCATCTAAGCTTGGGGATGCCCCAGCTGGCATCCCACCTTTCTTCTTCAACAACTATCACTCAGTTTTGGTTGAGCCTAAGTTTTGCTTCTTCACATGATATGTGCTATACTTGCAATGTCATTTTATTTTGTTTTGCTTGCTGTTTGAATAAAGTACTTAAGATCTGAAATTTTATTTATGAGAGGGAGTCTTCACATAGTTACATAATTGTTGACGTATAATGTGTTGCCTAGTCTCTTCCATCATATTGGTCTTTTGGTTGCATTGGCTAGAGCATGCACTTCTACATGGTATCAGAGCCAAGAGGTCTCGACTTCAAGACCCGGCTGGCGCAATTAAATTGCAACCCACTTTCGGTCCACGTTTAGGCCTGAGGGAGCCACACGTGAGGGGGAGTGTTGACGTATAATGTGATGCCTAGTCTCTTCCATCAGATCGGTCTTTTGGTTGCATTGGCTAGAGCATGCACTTCTACAATAATTATTCGACTACTCATTGATCTTCACTTATATCTTTTGGAGTAGTTTGTCATTTTCTCTAGTGATTCACTTATATCTTTTTAAAGCACGACGGTAGTTTTATTTTGAAGAAATTGTTGAACTCTCATGCTTCACTTATATTATTTTGAGAGTCTTAAACAACATGGTAATTTGCTTTGGTTATGAATTTAGTCCTAATATGATGGGCATCCAAGAGATATATAATAAAAACTTTCATATAAAGTGCATTGAATACTATGAGAAGTTTGATTCCTTATGATTGTTTTGAGATATGAAGATGGTGATATTAGAGTCATGCTAGTGAGTAATTGTGAATTTGAGAAATACTTGTGTTAAGGTTTGTGAGTCCCGTAGCATGCACGTATGGTGAACCGTTATGTAACGAAGTTGGAGCATGAGATTTTTTTGATTGTCTTCCTTATGAGTGGCGGACGGGGAGGAGCGATGGTCTTTTCCTACCAATCTATCCCCCTAGGAGCATGCGCATAGTACTTTGTTTCGATGACTAATAGATTTTTGTAATAAGTATGTGAGTTTTTTATGACTAATGTTGAGTCCATGGATTATACGCACTCTCACCCTTCCACCATTGCTAGCCTCTCTAGTACCGTGCAACTTTTGCCGGTACCTTAAACCCACCATATACCTTCCTCAAAACAGACACCATACCTACCTATTATGGCATTTTCATAGCCATTCCGAGATATATTGCCATGCAACTTTCCACCGTTTCATTTATTATGACATGCTTCATCATTGTCATATTGCTTTGCACGATCATGTAGTTGACATCGTATTTGTGGCAAAGCCACCATTCATAATTCTTTCATACATGTCACTCCTGATTCATTGCACATCCTGGTACACCACCAGAGGCATTCATATAGAGTCATATTTTGTTCTAAGTATCGAGTTGTAATTCTTGAGTTGTAAGTAAATAAAAGTGTGATGATATTCATTACTAAAGCATTGTCCCATGTGAGGAAATAAAAGAGAGAGAGAGAGAGGGAGAGAGAGAAGGACAAATAAAGAAGGCACAAAAAATGAGAGAAAAAGATAGAAGGGGAAATGCTACTATCCTTTTACCACACTTGTGCTTCAAAGTAGCACCATGATCTTCATGATAGAGAGTCTCCTATATTGTCACTTTCATATACTAGTGGGAATTTTTCATTATAGAACTTGGCTTGTATATTCCAATGATGGGCTTCCTCAAAATGCCCTAGGTCTCCATGAGCAAGCAAGTTGGATGCACACCCACTTAGTTTCTTTTTGAGGTTTCATAAACTTATAGCTCTAGTGCATCCGTTGTATGGCAATCCCTACTCACTCACATTGATATCTATTGATGGGCATCTCCGTAGCCCGTTGATACGCCTAGTTGATGTGAGACTATCTCCTTCTTTTTGTCTTCTCCACAACCACCATATTATATTCCACCTATAGTGTTATGTCCATGGCTCACGCTCATGTATTACGTGAAAGTTGAAAATGTTTGAGAACATCAAAAGTATGAAACAATTGCTTGGATTGTCATCGGGATTGTGCATGATTCCAGTATGTTGTGTGATGAAGATTTAGCAAAGCCAGACTATATGATTTTGTAGGGATAAGCTTTCTTTGGCCATGTTATTTTGAGAAGACATAATTGCCTTGTTAGTATACTTGAAGTATTATTGTTTTTATGTCAATATTAAACTTTTGTTTCGAATCTTATGGATCTGAATATTCTTGCCACAATAAAGAAAATTACATTGATAAATATGTTAGGTAGCATTCCACATCAAAAATTCTATTTTTATCATTTACCTACTCGAGGACGAGCAGGAATTAAGCTTGGGGATGCTTGATACGTCTCCAACGTATCTGTAATTTTTGATTGTTCCATGCTATTATATTATCTATCTTGGATGTTTTATATGCATTTATATGCTATTTTATATAATTTTGGGACTGGCCTATTAACCTAGAGCCCGGTGCCAGCTTCTGTTTTTTCCTTGTTTTTGAGTTTTATAGAAAAGGAATATCAAATGGAGTCCAAACGAGCTGAAAATGTATGGTGATTTTTTATGGACCAGAAGAAGCCCCCAAAGCAAAAGAGTTGGGCAAGAAGAGTCCCAAGCCAACCACAAGGTTGGAGGGCACGCCCTACCCCCCTAGGCGTGTCCCCCGTCCTTGTCGTTGACTCATGGACCCCCTTGACTTGTTCTCCACGCCAAAAATTCCTATAAATATGGAAACCCCCCAAAATAAACCTAGATTGGGAATTTCGGTGTCGTAAGCCTCTGTAGCCACGGAAAACCAATCGGGAGCCCGTTCCGGCACCCTGTCGGAGGGGGAAATCATCATCCCAACGCTCTCCATGACGAGGAGGGAGTAGTTCACCCTCGGGGCTGAGGGTATGTACCAGTAGCTATGTGTTTGATCTCTCTCTCTCTCTCTCTCTCGTGTTCTTGATATGGCACGATCTTGATGTACCGCAAGCTTTGCTATTATAGTCGGATCTTATGATGTTTCTCCCCCTCTACCTTCTTGTAATGGATTGAGTTTTCCCTTTGAAGTTATCTTATCGGATTGAGTCTTTAAGGATTTGCAAACACTTGATGCATGTCTTGCATGTGTTTATCTATGGTGACAATGGGATATTCATGTGATCTACTTGATGTATGTTTCGGCGATCAACTTGCGGGTTTTATGAGCTTGTGAACTTATGAATAGGGGTTGGCACACTTTTTCGTCTTGACTCTTCGGTAAAAACTTTGGGGCACTCTTGGAAGTTCTTCGTGTTGGTTTGAATAGATGAATCTAAGATTGTGTGATGCATATCGTATAATCAAACCCGCGGATACTTGTGGTGACATTGGAGTATCTAGGTGACATTAGGGTTTTGGTTGATGTGTGTCTTAAGGTGTTATTTTAGTACGAACTCTAGGGCTGTTTGTGACACTTATAGGAATAGCCCAATAGATCGATCAGATAGAATAACTTTGAGGTGGTTTCGTACTCTACAATAATCTCTTCATTTGTTCTCCGCTATTAGTGACTTTGGAGTGACTCTTTGTTGCACGTTGAGGGATTGTTATATGATTCAATTATGTTACCATTGTTGAGAGAACTTGCACTAGTGAAAGTATGAACCCTAGGCCTTGTTTCCAAGCATTGCAATACCGTTTTCGCTCACTTTTACCACTTACTACCTTGCTGTTTTTATATTTTCAGATTACAAAAACCTATATCTACCATCCATATTATACTTGTATCACCATCTCTTCGCCAATCGAACTAGTGCACTGATATGCCTCCAACGTATCTATAATTTATGAAGTATTCATGCTATTATATTATCAATCTTGGATGTTTTATATGCATTTATATGCTATTTTATATGATTTTTGGGAGTAACCTATTAACCTAGTGCCCAGTGCCAGTTTCTGTTTTTTCCTTGTTTTTGAGTTTTACAGAAAAGGAATATCAAACGGAGTCCAATTGACGTGCCAATTTTTGACGATTTTTTATGGACCAAAAGAAGACCCCGGAGTAAAAGAGTTGGGCCAGGAGAGTCCCGGGGCGTCCACGAGGGTGGGGAGCGCGCCCACGCCCCCCCAGGCGTGTGGTCCTGCCTCGTGGACGCCTCGGGCACCTCCTTGAAGTGAGACCGACGCCAAAAATTCCTATAAATACAGAAACCTCAGAAAATTAACCTAGATCGGGAGTTCGCTGCCAGAAGCCTCCGTAGCCACCGAAAACCAATCTAGGCCCTCTCTGGCACCCTGCCGCAGGGGGCCATCTTCACCGGAGGGCATGGAGGAGGATCCCGGAGGTGCCATCATCACCATGAAAGCCAAGGACCAGAGGGAGAACCTCTCCCCATCTAGGGGGGAGGCCATGGAGGAGGAAGCACAAGGGGGGAGAACCTCTCCTCCTCTCTCTCGGTGGCACCGGAGTGCCATCGGGAGGGGAATCATCGCCGCGGTGATCGTGTTCATCAACATCACCATCAGCATCATCACCCTCATCTCTTTTACGCGGTCCACTCTCCCGCACCCCGCTGTAATCCCTACTTGAACATGGTGCTTTATGCCACATATTATGATCCAAAGATGTGTTGCCATCCTATGATGTTTTGAGTAGATATCTTTTGTCTTTGGGTTGATTGATGATTGTAACATCCCAAAATTTCAATTTGGAATGTTATACCCTAGATCATCATTGCATATCATATTTATTGCATTTTGGTTGATACTAGAAATTTTTCGCAACTCAACGACCCTCGGAGAGAGTTGGGGATTTCGTTATTTTCATATTTGAGTTGTCTCAAATTTTGAAAATAGGATCTTTTGATTTTATTTATTTTATCTTCAATTATTTCTATTAGAAAAATATGAGAGAGGGAATAAAATGACTTTCCCAAAATAAAGAAATATTGAGGATTTAATAAAAATCAAATAAGATTTTATTTGGTTTTATTTGCTATTTTATTTGAATTTAGGAAAAATGCGCGTTTTTCAAAATTGCATTTAGGCCCCAAATAAATGTTCATCCTATGCGGCTTGATTTTAGAAGCCGGGGAAAATTTATTTCGGGATTTTTGGAGTCTGTTTAGTAGTCCTTTTTTTAGCGTAACTATTTATATAAAAAAACGCAACCGACCTACGGGCCGTGTCCGACCCGGACACTAGGCCCGTCCAGGCTTTATAAGCCGGGGAGCCCAGCCCGGGACCTCCCAAACCCTAGCGCCCCGCCCCCGCCGCCCTAGCGCCGCCGCCGTGCCGCCGCCGCCGCCTAGCGCCGCCGCCGCCGCCGCGCCGCCGCCGACCACCGCCGCGCCGCCGCCGACCACCGCCGCCGCGCTGCACCACTGCCCCGCGCCGCCGCCGACCACCGCCGCCGCCCGCCTGTTTAGTCGCCGGAGGAAGTTTTTTTTAGTCGCCGTTTTTTCCCGAAAAACCGTTCCGTTTTCCGACGGTTTTGTTTGTTTTTTTAGTTTCATTTTTTTAAATAGATCGGTTTTCCGGTTTATTTAAATAGCGAGCATTTGTCCGTTCATTCGTTTTAACGAATGTTCGTCGTTTTTCTTTTTCTCGGATTAAATCCGCGATTTTTCTGATCGCGATTTTCGTTTTTGTCTAACTTTTCGCTCGTTTATCGGAATCAGGCGATTCAAGCGCCTGGAGTTTCGTCTCAAAACCCTCTTTCCGTTTAACCAACTTAAACAAGTTTTTGTCACTGTAAAAATTGCCCTAGATCCAGAATAGTAAACGAATCCTGTTTCTTTTGCCGTTTGTCTTTCGTTGCTTCGTTCGATTTGATTCTTTTTGCCAACCGGAGTTCTTAAGTTGAACCTTCTGGTTAGATCTCTTATTTGAGTTTTACGTGTGCATTAGTTGAGTGCTTACTATATGCTTTTTGTTTGCGATAGAGTACCCGGAGTGTGCCGCTTGCTACTTCGAATCACTAGGTTTCTCGGATCATCAGCAAGGCAAGTAACACTTTGATCATACCTCCTACTACCCAGTTTTATTGCATTAGATCAATCCTTACACACTGCATGATTAGGATCTAATTAAATTGTGGGTTTGGGAAGTAGTTGAGGTAGTACCTATTACCTGTTTATTATCAAACCTTTCGGAGTTACTTCTACGTTTGCTTATTATGCCATGCTATGCTAGTAGACGTGGATTGGGTGAGTGTATCCATGACAGATGTGAGATTGTTAATTAATGCTTTATTTAAGGTGGCAACTTAAACACACATCTGGGTGGATTGAGATTATTCATGAGATTATTCATGCTAGAAACTTCCGTGTGCAGCCGCAAGCTATTATGGGCTCTAGCATAGTTGACTAAGTCGTGCGAACTCTTACAGTGGTAGACTAGCAGATGTAGGGGATGTAGGTGGTACGGTCTACCCATCGTAAGGTGCTAGCGCTTCTGAAAGACTATGTCTCGGTCATCCATTTCTCAAACACCATGTAGTGCGGGAAACCAAACGGAGGCGATCGAGTCTTGTGGGGAAAAGTGCGCAAACCTCTGCAGAGTGTATAAAATAATCCTGGTTAGCCGTGTCCCCGGTCATGGACATCTTGAGTATCTAGTACCTAGATTATCATGTGAATCTCAACATGTTACTATAAAAGTTATTTTGATGGGTTTGTTTAATGATGATGCTTAATTGGGATTGAGAATGCTGTCAACCATTCTCAATGTTTAACAACCACCATGATAGTTAAATAAATTTATTCCTTTGCAGTAGGGAAAAATTGGCTTTACGCAAAACTGTAACCATAGAGCTTTCCACCAGCCAAATATGCATATAGTATAGCTGTTTCTTTCCATTACTCTCTATGTGTTATTTTGCCAGCATATTCCATGTGCTGACCCGTTTCGGGCTGCAATGTTAATGTTGCAGACTTTTCAGACGACAATTAAGGAGTTTTAGGTCGTGGTTCTATACTCAGTGATGCCGTTGGAGTTGATGGACTCACTTATCTCCCAAGCCTTCCGCTGTTATCGTTAATAGATGGCCTTAAGCCATATTTATTGTAATAGTTCTATTTTGAGACACTCGATGTAATAAGTGTGTGATTGCTACTCTGTTATAAATCCTTCAAGTAATGTGTTGTGTCAGCATTACTGATCCAGGGATGACACCGGAGCACAGGGATTGGACCGTTTGAGGTCTGGTCGCTACAAGATGGTATCAGAGCACACACTGACTGTAGGACACGACCAGTAAGCTAAAGACCTAGATCACTACTCACCCTCTTCTCTTTTTGACTCCTCATATTTTCTACTATTTTAGGATGGCGGATGCAAGGAACAAGTTCACGCAACCGGATGAAGATACACCCTTTGGACGTCACTTGAAGGAAGTCACTAGATATCTGAACATAGGAGTACTAAGCTTCACCAGAACCTACAACGCCACTTGACCTGAAGAAGTGCGCTGGATGATTCAAGTTCAAGTTCCAGGAAGGATGTTCATGCCAGTCACTAAGCCCATAGAGTTTTCTTTTGATGCACCAACTTGGAGTCTAGGAAAGAGAATGGCAGCTCACATCGCCATGGGACGCATTGGAGAAGTCTACCGAAATGATCTCAAGGATACTATGTACCAGATTTGTGGGCGCCGAGATGAGCACTGGGAGATGATCAGCACCAGAAACGATAGATCAGTCGCAGCTTTTATCCAGGAGTTAAACCAGCACATTCGATGACAGGAGAACCAGATGTGTGCCGACATGATAGACCTGCAGAAGGCAAAGACACGAATCAAGGAACTGGAGGAAGAACTCAAGGCTACACGTGAAGATTATGAAGAGGAAATTGAAGTATTAGTGGGGAAGAATGACAATCTGATCAAGAAAATTGGAATATTTATGGGAGGCCCTACACCGGTAGAAGAAGACGAAGAACCCAAGGAGATTTGCCCGGAAGACTACATCATCATCAACGACACCGACTCGGATCCAGACGATAGCGATGATGACTACGATGATGAAGCTGGAGCAGATATCATGGAGTCTGCAACCGAAGAATATTTCTAGTAGACCACCTCATCAGTAGTAGTAGTCCACCATGTAAGTATTATAGTCTGAGCACCTTTGCGATAGTTAGATCGATTGTATGCCCTTGTTTGATTGATTGAATGAAGTGAATTGTTTGCTTTTGTCTCATGTGCATATGGGTAGTGTTTTCTCTTTAGACCCCTCTATTCTTAAATCTCATCTTTTCTAAACCCTCAGATGCCTCCGAGACGTGATCCCGGATTTACCTTCCCACCGGAGCTCACCCAGTTGATCCAGCAGCAGAACACATTGATGCAGTTACTAGTCCAGAATCAGAATCAAGGGAACAACAACAACAACCCACCACCACCTCCACCACCTGTTGATCACTTAGCCCGTTTTCTTAGGCTGAATCCGCCGGTGTTTTCCAGTAGCACCGAGCCGATAGTAGCAGATGATTGGCTCCGCAAGACAGCTAGAGAGTTGACCACAACAGGATGCACAGATGCGGAGAAGGTGAAGTTTGCCGCACATCAGCTTGAAGGACCTGCAGCATCACGGTGGGAGAATTTCACAGCCACTTTCCCTGTCAATACTGTCACATGGGACCAGTTTCAGCAGGCTTTTCGAACTGCCCATGTTTCAGCAGGAGCTATGGCCATGAAGAAGCAAGAGTTTCACAACTTGCTCCAAGGAGGACGGACAGTTGGCCAGTATGTGGAGGACTTTAGTAAATTAGCACGTTATGCCCCAGATGACGTTGCTACGGATGCAGCAAAACAGGAGAAGTTTTTGGAAGGACTGAATGATGAGTTGAGCATGCAGTTGATGGTAGAAACCTTCAACAATTACCAGGAGTTGGTAGATCATGCTCTCATGATTGAAGGGAAGCAGCAGCAGATTGAGAATCGCAAGAGGAAGTATGGACAAGGGAAGTACAATTCAGGAGCTCAGCAGAAGCCACGTTTTACCCCTAGACTGGGAGGACATTTCCAGCATACCCATGGAGGAGGTAGCTCGCACAATCATAATGGCCCCAAGACTGGTAATGGGAATGGAGGAAGCAACGGTCAGAACCGCACCAACCCATCAACCCCAGCCAAGAAAGACCTGAGCCAAGTCACTTGCTTTAAGTGCCAAAAGACCGGACATTATGCCAATGAATGTCCTGAATCACAGAATGGAAATGGCAAAGGAAGCTCTGGGAAGAAGCCGAACCCTTTCAACAGGGGACAGGTGAACCACGTTAACGTGGAGGAGGTTGAAGAGCAGCCGGATGCAGTAATCGATAAGTTTTTGGTTAAGTCATTTACTGCACTCATTCTTTTTGATACTGGTGCATCACATTCATACATATCAAGGGGATTTGTGGATAAGTATAAACTGCCAACCCAAGCCCTTAGGTCACCCATGTTAGTAACCTCGCCTGGAGCAGAATATATGGCTAGTCTATGGTGTGATCGGTTACCATTAAGGATTGGTAACTACGTATTTCCCTCAGACCTAATAGTGTTGGAAGCTCAAGGATTGGATGTGATATTAGGCATGGATTGGTTGTCAAAGTATGAAGGGAATATTGAATGTTCCAGTAAGTCAATTTTGCTTACCACCCCAGAAGGAAGAAGGATCAAGTATGTATCCCGACATGTGCCAAAGAGGACTCAAGTAAACTGTTTAACAGGAGTTGTGCAGGAGGAAGTACCAGTAGTGAAGGATTTCCCCGAAGTATTTCCAGAAGAGTTGCCAGGCATGCCACCGGATAGAGATATTGAGTTTTTGATTGAGCTTTTGCCAGGCACAGGGCCAATATCAAAGAGACCATATAGGATGCCTGCAAAGGATTTGGTGGAAATTAAGAAGCATATTAAGGAGTTACTGGATAAAGGATATATTCGCCCAAGTTCTTCACCTTGGGGATCACCAGTACTTCTAGTAGAAAAGAAGGATGGATCGTTAAGGATGGTTGTTGATTATCGAGGTTTGAATGAAGTAACCATCAATAACAAGTACCCACTACCGATGATCAATGATTTGTTTGATTGATTGCAAGGAGCTAAGGTATTTTCCAAGATCGATCTGCGATCAGGATACCACCAGTTGAAGATTCAAGAACAGGATATACCTAAGACGGCTTTTACCACCAGGTATGGGCTGTACGAGTATACCGTTATGTCATTTGGTCTGACTAACGCACCTGCATATTTTATGAACATGATGAACAAAGTGTTTATGGAGTTCTTGGATAAGTTCGTCGTAGTGTTCATTGATGATATCCTGGTTTACTCGAAGAATGAAGAGGAGCATAAGGAGCATTTGCGTTTGGTTCTTGGAAAGCTCAGAGAACATCAGTTATATGCCAAGTTTAGCAAATGTGTGTTTTGGTTGAAAGAAGTTGGAATTCTCGGACACGTTATATCCGGAGAAGGTATAGCAGTAGATCCCACTAAAGTTGATACCGTGACCAAGTGGGAAGCACCAACCACAGTTGGAGAGATCCGGAGTTTTCTTGGACTCGCAGGATACTACCGGAGGTTTATTGAGAATTTCTCAAAGATTGCGAAGCCTATGACGGAGTTGTTGAAGAAGGATACCAAGTTCATATGGACGAAGGAATGTGAGGCTAGTTTTCAGGAGTTGAAGAAATGTTTGGTTACCTCACTAGTGTTGATTTTACCGGATCAGACCAAGGAATATGAGGTGTATTGTGACGCTTCACGACGAGGACTTGGAGCAGTGCTTATACAGGAAGGAAGAGTTGTTTCATATGCCTCACGACAGCTTAAGCCTCATGAGTTGAATTATGCTACGCATGATTTGGAGTTAGCAGCCGTAGTGCATGCACTGAAGACTTGGAGACATTTTCTGATTGGAAACCATTGCGAGGTGTACACGGATCATAAGAGTTTGAAGTATATTTTCACCCAGAAGGAGTTGAATCTCAGACAAAGGAGATGGTTGGAGCTCATCAAGGATTATGATATGAAATTGCATTATCACCCTGGAAAGGCTAACATAGTAGCTGACGCATTGAGCCGTAAGAGCCACGTCAACACCTTAAATGATGGGAGATTTACCAAGGGAGTTAGCCGAAAATCTTCGAGAGCTATGTTTGGAAATAGTCCCGAGAGGCTATGTAGCAGCATTGGAGATTTAGTTTACTTTGATGGATAAGATCAGAGAAGCTCAAAGGACTGACAAGGAGATTGTTTCTATTAAGGAGAAAATGAGCAAAGGAAAAGCTAATGGATTTCGTGAGGATGAGCACGATACCCTATGGTTTGAAGACCGTGTTTTTGTGCCAAATGATTCGGAGATCAGAAAGTTAATTTTACAAGAAGCCCATGATTCACCATACTCGATTCACCCAAGAAATACCCAAGATGTATTTGGATTTGAAGGATATTTTTTGGTGGACCGGAATGAAGAAGGATATTGCGGAGTATGTAGCAGTTTGTGATGTATGTCAGAGAGTGAAGGCAGAGCATCAGAAGCCAGCAGGATTGCTACAACCATTGCCGATACCCGAATGGAAGTGGGATAAGCTAGGCATGGATTTTATTATAGGATTGCCCAGAACACGTTCAGGCTATGACTCGATATGGGTTGTAGTCGATCGTTTGACAAAGGTAGCTCATTTCATTCCAGTGAAGACTACCTATACCAGTGCAAAGTTGGCAAAGATATACATGACTAGGATCGTATGTCTGCATGGAGTTCCAAGGAGCATTGTATCAGATAGAGGAACCCAGTTTACCTCAAAGTTCTGGAATCAGTTGCATGAGACTTTGGGAACCAGACTGGAGTTTAGCACAGCTTTCCACCCGCAGACAGATGGACAGACTGAGAGAGTCAATCAGATTTTGGAGGATATGCTAAGAGCTTGTGCGCTAGATTACGGATCTAGTTGGGACGAGAATTTGCCGTATGCAGAGTTCTCTTACAACAACAGCTATCAATCTAGTTTGAAGATGGCCCCTTTTGAAGCCTTGTACGGAAGGAGGTGCAGGACCCCATTGTCCTGGATGAAGTTGGAGATCGCCAGTTGTTTGGACCGGATCTGATAAAGGAGTCTGAACAGAAAGTGAAACTGATTCGCGATAGGCTCAAGGTAGCTCAATCCAGGCAGAAGAGTTATGCAGATTCTAAACGCAAGGAGACAGTTTACGAAGTCGGAGACCGAGTTTATCTTTGAGTATCACCACTTCGAGGAGTTAAGCGCTTTGGAGTTAAGGGAAAATTAGTGCCACGTTTTGTAGGCCCATACAAAGTTTTGGAGCGTATGGGAGAAGTAGCCTACAAGTTGGAATTGCCCGAAGGATTGTCGGGAGTTCACGACGTGTTCCATGTATCCCAGTTGAAGAAGTGCCACGCAGAGATGGCTGACATACCGCTGAGAGATACGGTACCACTGGAAGCAATTCAGTTGGACAGTGATTTGAACTATGAGGAGAAACCAGTCAAGATTCTAGAGTATGCCAGTCGAGTCACCCGCAGCAAGGTTATCAAGTTTTGCAAGGTTCAGTGGAGCCACCACACGGAGGATGAAGCCACCTGGGAACGAGAGGAAGATTGCTGAAAGACCACCCTCACCTATTTTCTAGCCAACCCGAATCTCGAGGGCGAGATTCATCTTAAGGGGGGTAGGTTTGTAACATCCCAAATTTTCAATTTGGAATGTTATACACTAGATCATCATTGCATATCATATTTATTGCATTTTGGTTGATCCTAGAAATTTTTCGCAACTCAAGGACCCTCGGAGAGAGTTGGGGATTTCGTTATTTTCATATTTGAGTTGTCTCAAATTTTGAAAATAGGATCTTTTGATTTTATTTATTTTATCTTCAATTATTTCTATTACAAAAATATGAGAGAGGGAATAAAATGACTTTCCCAAAATAAAGAATATTGAGGATTTAATAAAAAATCAAATAAGATTTTATTTGGTTTTATTTGCTATTTTATTTGAATTTAGGAAAAATGCACGTTTTTCAAAATTGCATTTAGGCCCCAAATAAATGTTCATCCTATGCGGCTTGATTTTAGAAGCCGGGGAAAATTTATTTCGGGATTTTTGGAGTCCGTTTAGTAGTCCTTTTGTTTTATTTTCTAAGCGTAACTATTTATAAAAAAACGCAACCGACCTACGGGCCGTGTCCGACCCGGACACTAGGCCCGTCCAGGCTTTATAAGCCAAGGAGCCCAGCCTGGGACCTCCCAAACCCTAGCGCCCAGCCCCCGCCGCCCTAGCGCCGCCGCCCCGCCGCCGCCGCCCCGCCGCCGCCGCCGCCTAGCGCCGCCCCGGCCGCCGCGCTGCACCGCCGCCCCGCGCCGCCGCCGACCACCGTCACCGACCGCCGTCGCCGACCACCGCCGTCGCCGGAGCACCGCCACCACCCGCCGGTTTAGTCGCCGGAGTTGCCGGAGGTAGTTTTTTTAGTTGCCGATTTTTCCCGAAAAACTGTTCGGTTTTCCGACGGTTTTGTTCGTTTTTTTAGTTTCGTTTTTTTAAATAGATCAGTTTTCCGGTTTATTTAAATAGCGAGCGTTTGTCCGTTCATTCGTTTTAACGAATGTTTGTCGTTTTTCTTTTTCTCGGATTAAATCCGCGATTTTTCTGATCGCAATTTCTGATCCGATTTTCCTTTTAGTCTAACTTTTCGCTCGTTTATCGGAATCACACGATTCAAGCGCCTGGAGTTTCGTCTCGAAACCCTCTTTCCGTTTAACCAACTTAAACAAGTTTTTTCCACTGTAAAAATTGCCCTAGATCCAAAATAGTAAACGAAGCCTGTTTCTTTTGCCGTTTGTCTTTCGTTGCTTCGTTTGATTTGATTCTTTTTACCAACCGGAGTTCTTAAGTTGAACCTTCTGGTTAGATCTCTTATTTGAGTTTTACCTGTGCATTAGTTGAGTACTTATTGTATGCTTGTTTGTTTGCGATAGAGTACCCGGAGTGCGCCGCTTGCTACTTCGAATCGCTAGGTTTCCCGGATCATCAGCAAGGCAAGTAACACTTTGATCATACCTCCTACTACCCAGTTTTATTGCATTAGATCAATCCTTACACATTGCATGATTAGGATCTAATTAAATTGTGGGTTTGGGAAGTAGTTGAGGTAGTACCTATTACCTATTTATTATCAAACCTTTGGGAGTTACTTCTACGTTTGCTTATTATGCCATGCTATGCTAGTAGACGTGGATTGGGTGAGTGTATCCATGACAGATGTGAGATTGTTAATTAATGGTTTATTTAAGGTGGCAACTTAAACACACATCTGGGTGGATTGAGGTACCTGGGTATTCCAGGATTGCCTGTTTTCTTTATGGACCGCCACCCAGGCTCAAAGGGATCATGAGATTATTCATGCTAGAAACTTCCGTGTGCAGCCGCAAGCTATTATGGGCTCTAGCATAGTTGACTAAGTCGTGCGAACTCTTATAGTGGTAGACTAGCAGATGTAGGGGATGTAGGTGGTACGGTCTACCCATCGTAAGGTGCTAGCGCTTCTGAAAGACTATGTCTCGGTCATCCGTTTCTCAAACACCATGTAGTGCAAGAAACCAAACGGAGGCGATCGAGTCTTGTGGGGAAAAGTGCACAAACCTCTGCAGAGTGTATAAACTAATCATGGTTAGCCGTGTCCCCGGTCATGGACATCTTGAGTATCTAGTACCTCGATTATCATGTGAATCTCAACATGTTACTATAAAAGTAATTTTGATGGGTTTGTTTAATGATGATGCTTAATTGGGATTGAGAATGCTGTCAACCATTCTCAATGTTTAACAACCACCATGATAGTTAAATAAATTTATTCCTTTACAGTAGGGAAAAATTGGCTTTATGCAAAACTGTAACTATAGAGCTTTCCACCAGCCAAATATGCATATAGTATAGCTGTTTCTTTCCATTACTCTCTATGTGTTATTTTGCCAGCATATTCCATGTGCTGACCCGTTTCGGGCTGCAACGTTAATGTTGCAGACTTTTCAGACGATGATTAAGGAGTTTTAGGTCGTGGTTCTATACTCAGTGATGCCGTTGGAGTTGATGGACTCACTTATCTTCCAAGCCTTCCGCTGTTATCGTTATTAGATGGCCTTAAGACATATTTATGGTAATAGTTCTCTTTTGAGACACTCGATGTAACAAGTGTGTGATTGCTACTCTGTTATAAAGCATTCAAGTACTGTGTGGTGTCAGCATTACTGATCCAGGGATGACACCGGAGCACAGAGATTGGACCGTTTGAGGTCTGGTCGCTACAATGATCTAGATTGGTGAGTTGTATGTTTTACTTTGATGATGTCCTATGGTGCCCTCCGTGTCGTGCAAGCGTGAGGGGTTCCTTGTGTAGGGTGTTGCAATATGTTCATGATTCGCTTATAGTGGGTTGGTGAGTGACTGAAACACAAACCCGAGTAAGGGGGTTGTTGCGTATGGGAATAAAGAGGACTTGATGCTTTAATGCTATGGTTGGGTTTTACCTTAATGATCTTTAGTAGTTGCAGATGCTTGCTAGAGTTCCAATCATAAGTGCATATGATCCAAGTAGAGAAAGTATGTTAGCTTATGCCTCTCCCTCATATGAAACTGCAATAGTGATTACCGGTCTTGTTAACGATTGCCTAGGACAATTCCGCACACCGATCCACCATTATTCCACACTCGGTATTTATAATATTTAGTAATATATTCTAACTTCATGATAACAACACCTCCTTTTATATTTTAGCTCTCTGATGTCATACAAATTTATCCTCTTCATACCCACAACCTAGTTTTATTTCTCGTTGCTAGTTGGAAGCAAACGTTCGGTGTACGTAGAGCCGTATCAGTGGCAGATAGGGCTTGAGAGAATATTGATCTTACCTTTAGCTCCTTGTGGGTTCGACACTACATACTTATCACTTCCACCTTTGGAAATTGCTACGATGATTCCTTGCACTTGGGGATTATCAAGTTCTTTTCTTGCGCCGTTGCCGGGGAGCAATAGCGTGGGGTTGATATTCTCGTGTGTGCTTGTTTTCTTTCTTCACTAAGTAGATTTTGTTTTTCCTTTTTGTTTCTGTTTAGTTGTGGGTGAAACATAAAAAAAAATTAAAAGAATGAAAATACCAAAAAATTACTTGCCTCTCATGCCTAAAAAGTTTTTCAAAAAGAGAAGTGATGCGAAAGATATGCATTGAAGAAGTGAGGGTCGACCTTGAGCACTCGTGTTCATGCTCACGGAAACAATGTAGAATTTTTCATGGAAGTTTATCTGTAAATAATTATCCCCTTATATATATATATCCATTGTATTATAAAAATAATGTGCCAAGCTTTGGTTTTAGGATGATTAGATTGCTTGTTTACTATGTGCAGAACAAAAACAGAAACTTTGGCTGTAGCACATGATTTTACAGTTTTTACTGGAAAGTCAAATGGGTCTGAAATTTTTTGCACATTACTTATGTATAAATTATTAAAATTTCCAAATTTATTTCATAATTTTTGGATATACAGAAGTTTACTAAACCTTTAGATTACTACAGACTGTCCTGTTTTAGACAGATTCTGTTTTTCGTGTGTTGTTTGCTTATTTTGATGAAACTATGGGTAGTATCGGGGGGTATGAACCATGGTGAAGTTGTAATACAGTAGATATAGTTCTAATATGAAATTGTAATGAGTTTTCAACAGTACCTAAAGGTAGTGATTTGCTTTATTATACTAACGGATCTCACATAGTTTTTGTTAAGTTTTTTGTGGATGAAGTGTTCGAAGAACGAGGAGTTACCGATGTGAGAAGAATAAAGAGAGGCAAAAGCTCGAGCTTGGGGATGACCAAGGCACCCCAAGTAAATATTCTAAGGATACTCAAGCATCTAAGCTTGGGGATGCCCCGGTTGGCATCCCATCTTTCTTCTTCAACAATTATCGGTATACCTAGGTTTTTGTTTCCTTCACATGATTTGTGTACTTTGTTTTTTTGTTCTTCCTTTATGAACCATGCTAGTATGATATATCCATTAATTGATTTATAGAAAGCTCCATGAACTTCACTTATATCTTTTGGAGTATCAATAATACTATCATCTAAAGTGGGTTTGGAAGAGTGTCAGCTCTAGGAACTAGTGATCCCACTATTCCGAATGAGAAGACTTTTGCTTATGTGGAGAGTAGAAAAATTTCTATGCTTGTAGATCATGAAAAGAATGCTTTATGTGATGGTTATATTGTTTAAATCATTCATGATGCTACTGAAAATTATTATGAGGGAGGAATACATGCTTGTAGGAGTGCAATAATATCAAGTTTTCTCTGTATGTGCTTAAAGTTTTGAAGTTATACTTATTTTTACTTCCTATGCTAGTTGATTCTTGTTCCCATAAATAGTGTGCTCACAAAATCCCTAGGCATAGGAATTGGGTTAGGTTTAAATGTGCTAGTCATATTCTTCATGATGCTCACTTTATGTTCAAGTCTTATCTTTCATGTGAGCATCACTGAAATCATCATGCCTAGCTAAAAGGCATTAAAGAAAAGTGCTTGTTGGGAGACAACCCAATATTTACCCTTACTGTTTTTGTGTATTTAAATGATTAATATACTGTATTAATCATGTATTATAGCTTTTGTTTCAATAAAGTGCCAAGTAAGACCTTTGGGAAGACTTGGGTGAAAATTAATGTGATCTTGCTATAAAAAACAGAAACTTTGCACTCACGAGATTTGCTGCCATTTTTTATTGGAGAGTGAGATTAGGTTAATTCTTTTTGAAGAAGATTAATAGACAAATTCTTCACGTCCACCAATTTATTTCATAATTTTTTGAGTAGCAGAAGTATGGTTAGTATTCAGATCATTACAGACTGTTCTATTTCTGACAGATTCTGTTTTCATTGCATAGTTTGCTTGTTTTCTAGTTTCTATGACTTATATTTCTCAATATAAATTGTAGAAATGATATGGTACAGTAGGCATTGTGTGAGAACAATTATGAACCTTGTCTTTGACAGTACCAAAGTGAATGGTTTACTCTTTATCATACTAACCTATCTCACGAAGTGCCGTTAAGTTTTGTGTGATTGAAGTTTTCAAGCTTTGGGTGAGATATCGATATGAGGAGAATAAGGAGTGGAAAGACCCTAAGCTTGGGGATGTCCGAGGCACCCCAAGGTAATATTCAAGGAAGACTCAAGCGCCTAAGCTTGGGGATGCCCCAGAAGGCATCCCCTCTTTCGTCTTCAAAACTATCGGTATACCTTACTCGGAGCTCTATTTTTATTCGTCACATGATATGTGTTTTGCTTGGAGCGTATTTTCAATTTTACTTGCTGTTTGAATAAAATCATTGGATCTGAAATCTTAAATGAAAAAGAATCCTCCCATGGCTAATTAATTATTTGACTACTCAGTGTCCTTCACTCATATCTTTTTGGAGTAGTTTGTCATTACTCACGTGCTTCACATATATCCTATGAGTAAATGGTTGAATGAATTGAATATCATAAATGTCAATTTATATATGTTTCATATGCTTATACCATGGGGAGTAATGACTTCACATAGAATAAGTATAGTTAGTAAACTTATTGAAAGTTAGCAAACGTAGAATTGGTCACTTGACCAATTCATGAAAGAATATTGAAGGAAGGGAGATTTTACATATAAATATACTATCTTGGACATCTTTTGTAATTGTGAGCACTCATTAAAATATGACATGCTAAAAGGTTGATGTTGGACAAGGAAGACAACGTAATGGGTTATGTTTTCTTATATCCGAAATAAAGTATATTGTCTTGGATCATCCAACATGTTGAGCTTGCTTTTCCCCCTCATGCTAGCCAAATTCTTTGCACCAAGTAGAGATACTACTTGTGCTTCCAAACATTCCTTAAACCAGTTTTGCCATGAGAGTCCACTATACCTACCTATGGATTGAGTAAGATCCTTCAAGTAAGTTGTCATTGGTGCATGCAATAAAAATTGCCCTCTAAATATGTATGATCTATTAATGTGGAGAAAATAAACTTTATACGATCTTGTGATGTGGAAGAAATAAAAGCGACGGACTGCATAATAAAGGTCCATATCACAAGTGGCAATATAAAGTGATGTTCTTTTGCATTAAGATTTTGTGCATCCAACCATAAAAGCGCATGACAACCTCTGCTTCCCTCTGCGAAGGGCCTATCTTTTACTTTTATATTCTACCTTATGCAAGAGTCATGGTGATCTTCACCTTTCCTTTTTACATTTTATCCTTTGGCAAGCACATTGTGTTGGAAAGATCCTGATATATATATCCAATTGGATGTAAGTTATCATGAACTATTATTGTTGACATTACCCTTGAGGTAAAAGGTTGGGAGGCGAATCTATAAGCCCCTATCTTTCTCTGTGTTCGATTAAAACTTCGAACCCATAAATATCACGTGAGTGTTAGCAATTGTGAAAGATTAAATGATAGTTGAGTATGTGGCGTTTGCTAAACCAAAGCTCTGACATAGACCCTTCCTGAAAATAAGTTGAATTGCAATTGTTTGATGACTGAGAATATAGTTTGTTAGTTTCAAGAAAGTTTATGATCTATACTTTAACATGTGAATAGCTTGTTACTTGATCATGAAAAGTTTTATGAAGATGAGCTACTGTTATGATATATAATGGTGTTATAAAAAGTGATTGAAACTATCATTGATGAAACTTATGCACTTATTAGCATTCACACTTCATAAATTATTTCTTTTATCATTTACCTACTCGAGGACGAGCAGGAATTAAGCTTGGGGATGCTGATACGTCTCCAACGTATCTATAATTTATGAAGTATTCATGCTATTATATTATCAACCTTGGATGTTTTATATGCATTTATATGCTATTTTATATGATTTTTGGGACTAACCTATTAACCTAGTGCGCAGTGCCAGTTTCTATTTTTTCCTTGTTTTTTGAGTTTTACAGAAAAGGAATATCAAACGGAGTCCAATTGACGTGCCAATTTTTGACGATTTTTTATGGACCAAAAGAAGACTCCGGAGTAAAAGAGTTGGGCTAGGAGAGTCCCGGGGCGTCCACGAGGGTGGGGGCGCCCCCCCCAGGCGTGTGGTCCTGCCTCGTGGACGCCTCGGGCACCTCCTTGAAGTGAGACAGACGCCAAAAATTGCTATAAATACAGAAACCTCGGAAAATTAACCTAGATCGGGAGTTCCGCCGCCAGAAGCCTCCGTAGCCACCGAAAACCAATCTAGACCCTCTCTGGCACCCTGCCGTAGGGGGCTGTCTTCACCGGAGGGCATGGAGGAGGATCCCGGAGGGGCCATCATCACCATGAAGGCCAAGGGCCAGAGGGAGAACCTCTCCCCATCTAGGGGGGAGGCCATGGAGGAGGAAGCACAAGGGGGGAGAACCTCTCCTCCTCTCTTTCGGTGGCACCGGAGTGCCATCGGGAGGGGAATCATCGCCGCGGTGATCGTGTTCATCAACATCACCATTATCATCATCACCCTCATATCTTTTACGCGGTCCACTCTCCCGCACCCCGCTGTAATCCCTACTGGAACATGGTGCTTTATGCCACTTATTATGATCCAAAGATGTGTTGCCATCCTATGATGTTTTGAGTAGATATCTTTTGTCTTTGGGTTGATTGATGATCTAGATTGGTATGAGTTGTATGTTTTACTTTGATGATGTCCTATGGTGCCCTCCGTGTCGCGCAAGCGTGAGGGGTTCCTGTTGTAGGGTGTTGCAATACGTTCATGATTCGCTTATAGTGGGTTGGTGAGTGACTGAAACACAAACCCGAGTAAGGGGGTTGTTGCGTATGGGAATAAAGAGGACTTGATGCTTTAATGCTATGGTTGGGTTTTACCTTAATGATCTTTAGTAGTTGCTGATGCTTGCTAGAGTTCCAATCATAAGTGCATATGATCCAAGTAGAGAAAGTATGTTAGCTTATGCCTCTCCCTCATATGAAACTACAATAGTTATTACCGGTCTTGTTAATGATTGCCTAGGACAATTCTGCACACCGATCCACCATTATTCCACACTCGCTATTTATAATATTTAGTAATATATTCTAACTTCATGATAACAGCACCTACTTTTATATTTTAGCTCTCTGATATCATACAAAGTTATCCTCTTCATACCCACAACCTAGTTTTATTTCTCGTTGCTAGTTGGAAGCAAACGTTCGGTGTACGTAGAGTCGTATCAGTGGCAGATAGGGCTTGAGAGAATATTGATCTTACCTTTAGCTCCTCATGGGTTCGACACTCCATACTTATCACTTCCACCTTTGGAAATTGCTATGATGATTCCTTGCACTTGGGGATTATCATGCACCTATACAATTTACCATTGTATTGGGTGTGTTGGGGACACAAGAGACTCTTTGTTATTTGGTTGCATGGTTGTTTGAGAGAAACCATCTTCATCCTATGCCTCCCACGGATTGATAAAACTTAGGTCATCCACTTGAGGGAAATTTTCTACTGTCCTACAAAACTCTGCACTTGGTGGCCCAACAACGTCTACAAGAAGAAGGTTGCGTAGTAGACATCAGCGCTCCCAGGCAAGACCCACGCTGACCCCTTCTTGCTCGCTCATCTGGGTGCTCTACATCCTCGGGTCCCGGCCCTCGAGCAAGACTCAGCCGCCGCTGGTATGCCAGGTCGTGATGCCGTGGTCAAGGCCAGGGAGTGAGGGCTCAAGAGCTAGTAGGAGCCCCTGAGGCGCGTTGCTCAGCCCGCCCTTTAACGTGCATGTGGTTTGCATGAAAAAGCAGTGGCTCTCGAGGTGCTGGCGGGGCCACTTGTTATCCCAGCTCCGGAGGTCCTTGCGAGTTAGCCGAAGAAAGAAAACATAGCCGCGCTTGCTGTCCTGCCGGTGATCTTTCTGCAAGAAGACGATGGCATTAAGGACCCGGTGAGGTGACGTGTGCGGGGCTGGCCGTGAGCCAGAGCTCAGTTTCTCAGATTTATCAGCACTGTAGGGACGGACCCAAGCACAGGCGCCGTGCCAGTAGCCCCCGTTGCGGGATGAGCAGGAGGTGGGTTAGCAACGCGTAGAGGACACGAGGGGCGACTCCATAGGTAACGAGACGACAGGGGTAATGTTGAATAACCATGATAACACAAGCATGCATACTGGTCCGGAGTACATGAATCAAAATGGTGCGGCTGCGGGACTAGCCCTGGCAGCTTGAGGATAATGCAGCCCAATGAGCGCCCTCAATTGAATAAACCAAAAAGTCACCTGGCACTGACGTTGGACAAGTGTTGGGGCAGTTGAAGATGCGCGATGTAGAAGTCGCTCCTCATGAGTCGTCTGGCTCCTGGGTCTCGTGAGGCTCCAGAGGTTTGGGAGGCTCGCGAGGGGTCGGCACCTCCGTCATCAAGATCGCTTGGCGCGTGGCCTCGTGAGCCTCCAGGATGCCCTGCATACGACGCTGGTGCATGGTAGCTACGTTCGGCAAGCTGAAGGGCATGCGAACGTAGTTGTGAGGGCAGCCTCCGCACCCTCCGACGTAGGAAAACTAGAAGAGCTCCTGAGAAGCGACTCCATTGAGCCCCGAGATGTTAACGCAGACACGTAGCTCGCCTCCCATATCAAGGGCGGCAGCTGCACCGGTTGATGCGGGGCGGCGCTCGCCGCACATGGCTCGCACCTCTTGGAGCTCTCCAATCGCCTTGGTGATCAACTCCCGAGCGCCTGGCGCCTCGCGCCCTGCGCCCTGCTCATGGAAGCACGTGTTGAAGCACGCTTCCACATAGTGCTCGGACGCCTCCCT
Organism: Triticum aestivum; assembly: GCF_018294505.1. Taxonomy (NCBI): domain Eukaryota; kingdom Viridiplantae; phylum Streptophyta; class Magnoliopsida; order Poales; family Poaceae; genus Triticum; species Triticum aestivum. The sequence goes on from NC_057797.1 coordinate 465,803,527, forward strand.
CATGACGTTGGCCAGGTCAGAGGCCCTCCAAAGGAGAGAGCCCGAGCCCAACCTGAGAGGGGCGCCAGGCGCGCCTTCCTATGTGAGAGCGGAAGGTGCCCCAGCAGTGGGCGCAGGTCCTGAGGCACGATCATCAGACACCCCACCCTGCCGAGGTCATCTGAGGACTACCTACTTCTTCTTAGGGACGACCTCAAGAGGGTGGATGGCGCCCTCGTCACCTGAGTTCTCGACCGTTGTGGCCTGGTAGGCGCGCTCGAGGGAGCACACTGTCGGGTAACGCAGCATAAAACAAAAAAAATTCGACCTACGCACCAGCCCAGGACCACTATGGAGACTGCATACATGGTTTGATCTTTTTCGTTACCGACTCGTAGCGCAGCGGGAAGTAGAGTCAATGACGATCGGCGGTGCAGATCCCCGCAGCTAGGATTTACAACCTCCCAACCGTGAGGATGTATACCCTCATCTTCTCCTCAGACAGCCCTCCAGCAGGCAGTCGAATAGCCCCCCCCCCGGACGGTGTCGCGGACAGCCCTTCGGGAGGACCTTCGAAACTCGAACGGTCACTCAGATAGCCCTTCGGGAAGACCTTCGAAACTCAGACGGTCACATGGACAGCCCTCTAGGAGGCACTCACGAACTAAGACCGAAACTACGATCTCTCTACAGAGTTGCACACATACGGTGTCATCTATCCGGCAGGGCTTCGCCGTCCAGAGCTAGTTCCTGTCGGAACCCAGACAACCTTTCGGCTCTACGAAACTATTTCGCGGGGAGGGAGAGAGAAGCCAGATCATTGCATGGCACTTGTATGTGAGAAGGGATGAGGAGAATGGCAGCCCCTTCTCCTCCTTTTATAGGCCAAGGCAAGGGGTGGGGTGGTGGAGGAAATACCAAAACACCCATGCTACATGTCCCACATGAAGGGTGAAATGGTAACTCAAGTGGGGCACCAAGGGGACACCATGGAGGCACCCCCTTGGCCAGCCACAACCTTGCCCCCTCCCATGGGGGGGCCAACAAGCCCCCAACATGTCTCCTAGAAACATGGGTGCTCCCTAGACAAAAAGCCACCAAACATGTAACCCCCGATTCGTGGGATCTTGTCCCCTCGTGATGAGACAAGATGTTTTCCGTGAAACATTTCTTCTGAAAAATTCCGGAAGGTCCTAGAACATTTCCGGAACCCTCTAAAATTCTTCTGGGCATGATCCTAAACATTTCCGGTGTGGTGATTTTTATCAGCAAAAAGCAACAACGGCGGTTACGGCAGCTCCGGAACATTTTCGGTTTTTCTCTCCGAAAATTCCCAAAAGTTTCCAGCCCAATTCTGGGGCCCTCTAAGAATTTCCAGGAGAGTTCCGAAACCATTTTGACCTAATAATATATTCCGAAACAACTTTTCGGTTTTACTAAAACTCTTTCGGTGTTCTCTCTCCAGAACTCTTTCGTTGTCTCCGAAACTTTTCTGGTGACTTTCTCTCAAACTCCCTGTCTAGTATTCAGCAGATAGATGACCCTTAAGCATGTGACCCTATAGGTTCGGTGAAGTATAGACATGACCTGGAACCCCTTCCGATCAATGATCAACATCGGAGCCGTGGACACCCATATTGACCCCTATACCCACACGAATGAATATTCGAGTGAACCTCCAGTTGCTGTGTGCTATTCCTGTTGCTTCTTGATATGTTACAAATACCCGAGGTGAGATTAACTTGCATCCCCGTGGATCAATGACCTGTCCACTATGCTAGTTACCTCGTTACCGGTTTTGTTCTCTTTTCTCGTTTCTGTGTTGCGGCATCCCTGTGATCAAATCACACTGTGTCTGGCCAGACGATGATGGATACCATAACACCGAGAGGGCCCGAGAATATCTCTCCATCGTCGGACAAGAAAATCCCAATCTTGAGCTATCAAGTTACTTGGCACACTTTTCCATGAACCCGTAAGTCGTCGTAATAGCCACCCATTTACGGATGACGTTTAACAAACCCCAAAGTTCATGAAGCAAGTATGAAGAAACTCGATACTCTCATGGTCTAAGGAATTATGCAAACGTTAACCATCTCTGTGTTATGTACCATTAACTTGTGACGAACGAATCTCATAGCATAACATCAATCCGGGTCGATTCAACACAAATGTTCTCTTAACATTGTGCCCTCAAAGTTGCTGGCATAGACATGCCCATGACCAGGAAAACAGAATCATCATGCAACACTTGAGCTAGTCTTAGAGGCCAGACTAGGAATACTTCTTACCGTTTATTATTCCACACGTGCATATGAGTCTTCCTCCGAGCCTCGTGTTATTGCAGACTCGAGAACCATAGCAGTTATAGCATGGAACATAAACATAATTATGAACATGGAGATAAGTAATAGCATTTATTATTGCCTCTAGGGCATATCTCCTACAGACTCCCACTTGCACTAGAGTCAATAATCTAGTTAATGCTAATGCACTTTACACCTATGGCATACCGGTGTAAAAATTGCTTCGCATGTGGTATAGCCTGATTTCCATCGGATCTGACAACTTCAGTTCCGTGTCTATCTCTGCATATCCTCGCGTTTTCACGCTTTCACAAAATTCATATTTTGTGCGGACTTGGCTTTTATGTATGTGAATCACAGGTCGAACCTGGATTCCTCAGACTGAGTTATGGAGAAACTACCTGCAGTAGTGTCCCATTGACAAAAGCCATCTTGGAACCATACTAAGTTCATGAATGAACTATATGATTCAACATCTTGTTTGTCGCTTCTAAAGCGTCAACATACTTAGTCATTTGTTATAGAATTCGCCACAGTATCCTGTTGGGAACAATTTCCAACTACCGTGCCACCATATTGTGTATTACACAAAACCCTTAACTTAAATCGAAAATCGCATGGAGAAAAGATGAAGACTGTATCGATGTAACATTTTACAACGAACTCTTCATGATCTCCGCTTGCGAGAAAACATATCATCAGTACTTACTCTAGTACTCAATGACATCTTTCACTGTTGTCCCACGATCAGTACTTTGATCACTTTAGTATCCATACTCGCAACACCTTGGGAGTATCGGACATATCTGGTTGTTTTACATACCATGGAGTACATGATTAATCCAAACACAAAAGTGTGTGGAATCTGCATCATGTATTTTGCTCATCAGTGTTTTGGGACACCGAGTCTTGCAAAAAACTCTTCCATGTGACTCCGGCAAGAATCACTCCTTGGCGGTTTTAAATGCTAAAAGGTTTTAGCACCTTGTCAATATGTATTCATTGCTTAGCCCTATTAGGTAAATCTATCGCCATAGATCATTATGCCTAATATTGAGGCTATTTAGCCTAAGCACTTCATCAAAAAACTATTTTCAAATGAAGTCCTAATTCGTGTTAAGAAATTTATTTCCAATTAACAATGTGTCAAGCACACAAGGTTTTTAGAAATATTATTACGCTCCCACTTACTTTCTTGAATTACAAGCATCTTCGTTACCCATTGATGAAGTCAGAACCCTTTGACCATTTCATCAAAGCACGAAGATTCAAACTCCATTTTGCTCTCTTCTGTCCATCGCTGGAACTCTGAAGTTTGCACCCTTACTAGCATCCTCTGGATAGACAAAATGCCTTGGACTATAACACATGCAAGTCCTTGGTTTCATTTCCATCAGATGGAAATCCTATTGTCATCCATGTTTCATATCTCATGATTGAAATATGTATTAATTGCTAGTTCAACCCGAACCGACTTTAAGCATCGCTACGATGAAAACAACCTCATTGTAGTCAACTCTTGAACTTGTTATTTCAACAAGTCGAGCTTTATGGATAAAACATTTTTATCCGTATCAGTTTTAAGTTCCATAAATATTCGTTAGACTCTAAGTCTTCCGAAAGGTGTATCAAGGTTTTAATCTTGAATCACTTATATGGAAACTAACTCGGGTTGTATTGGCATTTAGCCAATTCCGGAGTCAGGGCCCATCAACGCTTCCTTGTGTATCGTAGGTATAATGTTGTATAACAACAATATCTCGTTTGCGCACCTGAGAGGTTTGCACGAGCCTTGCCTACGTGGTTCAGCTGCAAGTTCGACTGAAGTTCATACATTTTATTGTAGAGACTTCCGTATCAGTCGCAGTAGGAAACTCTGGAATTACTTCCAAGGTCTCTTTCCTTTGATCTGATGACGAAGATACTGTTTATCTCGTCGAGTTGCACTATTCTCCCACTCACCTTTTTGAAAGAACCATTCTCTTTAAAAGCACACCGTTTCGCGGCAAAACTATTTGCCTCGGTATAGTGAGGGAGGAATACCCAACATTTTGGTATAACCTACAAAGTAGCACTTGTCTGATTTGGATTAGGTTTGTAACCTTTTACACAAGCCCCATATTCCAAATGTTAAGAAAAGATATAACATGGTTGGGCGTACCATACCATGGCTTCATTTCAACAGACCCGATGTAGCTCTTTTCAGTGTAAAAGCCGCAGTCTCTAAAGCATCACTTTAAAAGGGATAATGGCAAATTTATTTATGTCATCTTTGACCTTACCATGTCATAAATGGTTAGATTACATCTCCACGGACTTTCCACTTGCAGTGGTGTTCCGGGAGGTGCAAGTTATGAAACCCCTTTCACAACTCATCAGACATTCGCTAAACATGTAACTCAAATATTCCTTTGTGCAATCAAATTGCAGAAACATAATTTTCTTCTTACAATAACTTCTACTTCATTTTTGAAAACCTTTAGAATGATTTCAAAAGATCCAGACTTATGTCTCATCAAGTAAATATACATATATCTACTTGAGTCATTTCTAAAGATAAATAAATCCACCACTTGCAACAACATTTATTGAACTACACACATCAAAATGTATGATCACCAATAATTTTGTTGCTCGTTCCTTATGGCCCGTGAACGGTATTTCAGTCACTTCACTTTTCGGAGGAAAGTTGCAAGTGTCAGATGATTCAAAATCAAATGACTTCAAAATCCATCATAATGGAATTTTTCCATGCGGGTTTCTCCAATGTGACCAAATGCAGTGCCACACATGTGTGGTATTCTCATAGTCTCGCGACATTTAGCGTCAGCGTTATGGATGTATCATATTACCATCAATATTCATAACATACATCCCATCTTGGATGGAAGCATGACCCTTCATGTTATTCATAATACTTAACAACAATTGTTGGTTTTATGAACAACTCTTTTGCAACAAACATTGTGCAATGGGCTAGAGTGTATGAAACTCTAAAATGAATTATGAAAGTAAACCCAGAGGTATTGTATTATTATCAATATTCATAACATACATCTCATTCATAATGAAAGTATGGCCCTTGTGTTATTCATAACATCGAACATAAAAAGTTCTCTTATGAACAACCTTCTTGCAAGATACCTTATGCAATGGGCTAGAGTTTGTAAAACTCTAAATGAATTATGAAAATAAATACAGACGGCAATACACCGATGGAAGGTATAGTAACATTTACTATGTTCCCTGTGTATACCTTAACCTCATTTCTGGCTAGTCTTTTTAGGCCATAGTAGCTCTTACATTGATTCGCAACAGAATGCAATCGAGCGGGTATCTTTGTGATTAACTCACAATACCCAAGAATTAGTGATTAACATGTTTAACCATAATTCCCAAGAACTATATCTTTGACCAGCCTACTATACATCAAAAACTTGTATGACATTCATACATGAGCTGGATATTCCAGTCATCTTTCTTTCTGCCTTTATACTTCTAACAGTTTAACTTTTAGTATTTCTCCTACTCGCAAAAGAAGCACCCAACTTAAGAGTGGCGTTAGCCCCGGACTTCCTAGGCGTGTAAGTCATACTAACACCCTTTGGACACTTCCTTTCTCTTTAAGTTGTTGTTTTATTCACCTTTCATTATATGACAGGCGTTCTTCTGGATCCCTTTCCCAACAGTCAAATGCATAGTAAACACTTTTACTAATACTTGCAAACAAACATTGCTTTGTTTGTATCTGAAAATAATTTTCAGTTCCATGAATATCATATAACTATCCCAACTTTCGAAGTTTGGGTTTCATGGAAGCAAACATATTCCACTTGACCGTAACAGAATTCTAGCTTTTGGATCGAAGGACGAGAGTCACATGATCCATAGCATTAGCGGGAGGATACGGAAAGCATGCGATAGGACAAAGTCCTTCTCGGCACTTTTGAGGACAATCCTCACATTACGTTACCAATCGTAAAGTTTTAACCAGATATTTAACAGCTATTCAATTTTAACAGGGAAGGTGGAAACGCGAGCCATTATTCTACAACTATTTTGCAAGAAACACTTAGACAGTGTTCATAATTAATTGCACTGAGAATTAAACATGTTAATTCAACAGTGCGCTCCCACTCAAATCAATATCTCTCATAATTAATTTTGAGTGATACAAGATCCAGACTTCAATTCATCGCCATAGAATCATCATCTCATAACGGGAATTTTAATCGGTAGGCCAACTTGCCGATCACATCTCTATGTGACTCTTGCTCATCTTTCGATGTGTGTGTTCCGAGCTCAGGACGATCCTGCCATGAACGTCAAGACAACCAAGTGATCTTGCTGCGAGGTCTGACCTCACCCGCCTCACACTTCTCTAATCGTTCGTACCCATGCATCCATGGCGCACCCCGAAAAGATAGGTGCCGTGACGGTGCTACACTTGGGAGAACACTAACTACTTGATATTTTAGTGAGAGATCACCCTAATAAAAAGCGACTACCGTGCAATCAAGAAGGGTGCATCATAAGGGATAAACATCTCAGGCAATTCATAATAGCATGATATGGTATAGCCCTTTCTGACGGAGAAGTCTTTCATTTCTTCGTCTTCGGCATTCGCGTCGGTGTTCACCTTCACGAAGATTGCCACCACCTTGTCGATGCACCAGATACTATTGCTATCTCTATAGCTAATAAAATAAGTGCATTACTTAAGGTTGACACGCAGGTCATTAAAGTGACAATCATATGGCTCCAACCATCATGCCGAATCATGACATGCGAGTCATGTTAATTACATCATATAGTCATCTCATACATAATCAAATTGAATATGAGCATTGCTATACCACATCACATGCACATCCTGCAAAACCAAGTTAGACGCCTCTAATCGGTTTATGCAAAAATTTATTTTACGTGGCTTCTAAGGTTTTGACTTAAACCGCGGCTACCAACGTTTTATCATCAAGTATGATTATTCAAGTTTCTATATTAACATCTTGGGGTGTATGAAACGCGAGATAATTAAATCTCGAGCCCCATACTAAACTTCGTCATACGCATGACCCCCGTGTAGATCATATCTGCAATGCCCTTTCATCTACGAATTTCATCTTCCTTTTGACTATGGCAGAACCCAAAGAACTGATAGCACTTCCATGATCAATCAGGATCACGGATTGCCAGAACTTTGTCAAATTCCACCATGTTGTCTCGAGATTGAGCAAACGCAAATTCTAGGGAAGCAACAAGAATGTCGGGTAACAGATTTCATCTATCACCCGCATAAATAATTTTCCACAATAGATCTCATCTACTACCCAATTATATTATGCAATACCCATACATCTCCATGTATTCTAGATCGAAACCTGCATCTACGCATAGCACGGCTCTTGATGCCATTGTCGGGTAACGCAGCGGAAAACAAAAAAATTCTGACCTACGCACCAGCCCAGGACCACTATGGAGACTGCATACATGGTTTGATCTTTTTTGTTACCGACTCGTAGCAAAGCGGGAAGTAGAGTCGATGACGATCGGCGGTGCAGATCCCCGCAACTAGGAATTACAACCTCCCAACCGCGAGGATGTATACCCTCATCTGCTCCTCAGATAGCCCTCCGGGAGGCGGTCGAATAGCCCCCCGAACGGTGTCGCGGACAGCCCTTCGGGAGGACCTTCGAAACTCGAATGGTCACTCGGACAGCCCTTCGGGAGGACCTTCGAAACTCGGACGGTCACACGGACAGCCCTCCAGAGGCACTCACGAACTAAGACCGAAACTACGATCTCTCTACAGAGTTGCACACATACGGTGTCATCTATCCAGTAGGGCTTCGCCGTCCAGAACTAGTTCCTGCCGGAACCCAGACAGCCTTTCGGCTCTACGAAACTATTTCGCGGGGAGGGAGAGAGAAGCCAGATCATTGCATGGCACTTGTATGTGAGAAGGGATGAGGATAATGGCAGCCCCTTCTCCTCCTTTTATAGGCCAAGGCAAGGGGTGGGGTGGTGGAGGAAATACCAAAACACCCATGCTACATGTCCCACATGAAGGGTGAAATGGTAACTCAAGTGGGGCACCAAGGGGACACCATGGAGGCACCCCCTTGGCCAGCCACAACCTTGCCCCCTCCCATGGGGGGGCCAACAAGCCACCAACATGTCTCCTAGAAACATGGGTGCTCCCTAGGCAAAAAGCCACCAAACATGTAACCCCCGATTCGTGGGATCTTGTCCCCTCGTGATGAGACAAGATGTTTTCCACGAAACATTTTTTCTGAAAAATTCTAGAAGGTCCTAGAAAATTTTCGGCACCCTCTAAAATTATTCTAGGCATGATCCAAAACATTTTCGGTGTGGTGATTTTTATCAGCGAAAAGCAACAACGGCGGTTACGGCAGCTCCGGAACATTTTCGGTTTTTCTCTCCGAAAATTCCCAAAAGTTCCCAGACCAATTCTGGGGCCCTCTAAGAATTTCCAGGCGAGTGCCAAAACCATTTTGACCTAATAATATATTCCGAAACAACTTTTCGGTTTTACCGAAACTCTTTCGGTGTTCTCTCTCCGGAAGTCTTCCGTTGTCTCCGAAACTTTTCCGGTGACTTTCTCTCAGACTCCCTGTCTAGTATTCAGCAGATAGATGACCCTTAAGCGTGTGACCCTATAGGTTCGGTGAAGTATAGACATGACCTGGAACCCCTTCCGATCAATGATCAACATCGGAGCCGTGGACACCCATATTGACCCCTATACCCACACGAATGAATATTCGAGTGAACCTCCAGTTGCCGTGTGCTATTCCTGTTGCTTCGTGATATGTTACAAATACCCGAGGTGAGATTTACTTGCATCCCATGTGGATCAACGACTTGTCCACTATGCTAGTTACCTCGTTACCGGTTTTGTTCTCTTTTCTCGTTTCCGTGTTGCGGCATCCCTGTGATCAAATCACACTATTTCTGGCCAGACGATGATGGATACCGTAACACCGAGAGGGCCCGAGAATATCTCTCCATCGTCGGAGGAGCAAATCCCAATCTTGAGCTATCAAGTTACTTGACACACTTTTCCATGAACCCGTAAGCCGCCGTAATAGCCACCCATTTACGGATGACATTTAACAAACCCCAGAGTTCATGAAGCAAGTATGAAGAAACTCGATACTCTCATGGTCTAAGGAATTATGCAAACGTTAACCATCTTTGTGGTATGTACCATTAACTTGTGACGAACGAATCTCATAGCATAACATCAATCTAGGTCGATTCAACACAAATGTTCTCTTAACATTGTGCCCTCAAAGTTGCTGGCATAGACATGCCCATGACCAGGAACATAGAATCATCATGCAACACTTGAGCTAGTCTTAGAGGCCATACTAGGAATACTTCTTACCGTTTATTATTTCACATGTGCATATGAGTCTTCCTCTGAGCCTCGTGTTATTGTAGACTCGAGAACCATAGCAGTTATAGCATGGAACATAAACATAATTATGAACATGGATATAAGTAATAGCATTTATTATTGCCTCTAGTGCATATCTCCTACACACACCACATCCTTCTCATCGCAGGCAATCGAGATGATGCCGCAACTCCCTGGCATCTTGAGGACGTTGTAGCCATGGTGAGTCACCGCCATGAACTTGGCGAGGGCCGGGTACTCGAGGATGGCGTTGTATGGGAGACGAATGTGGGCGATGTCAAAGTCGATGAGCTCGGTGCATTAGTTGTCGCGTTTGCTGAAGGTGATAGGGAGGCGAATCTGTCCTATGGGGACGATGGAGCTGTCGGTCACCCCTGAGAAGGGCTTGGTGGGGAGGAGCTGGTCGTAAGGCACCTGGAGCCTCTCAAACGTCTCGGCAGAGAGTACATTCAGTCCCGCGCCATCGTCGGTGACTGTCTTGGTGACGAGGACGTTGCTGATGGTCAGCAAGCAGAGCATTGGGAGCGCGCCAGCAGTGGCCGCACACTTGAGCTGATCCGTAGAGTCAAAGGTGATGGCGTACTTGGACCACCTGAGGGGACACGACACCTCGAGCTTTGGGAGGGACGCATTCACCTCACGAGCAAACTGTTTGGAGAAGCGATGGGAGGCGGGGGCCTGAGCACCACCCATGATACATGCAATAGCGCGAGGCTCTTGGAAGCCCCCTGCCCCATCATCTTGGTGATGGTTGTTGTTCCTCCTTGGCGGTGGCGGAGGGAGGCCAGCATTGCCCTGAGGACGATCCTCACGAGGTTGGTCCCTCCAGGGGCCATCGTGAGGCTGACCCTGCCAGTGGTCCTCACGAGGATGATCATGCCAGTCCTGGCGGGGGTCACGGTTGTCCCAGCGGCCTCCACCACAGTCATTGCGCTCAGGGCAGCGGCCAAGGCGCCCGTCTCGGAGGGCCCTGAGCTCTTGGCCGTCATTGGTGTTGTGGCCGTAAACATTGTGGAAGACGCAGAACGGGCGACTGCCCTTGGAGGAATCGGGGTGGTCGCGGCCGCGCTTCATCTCGGGCTCGGCCGCGAGCACAGTCAGGCCCTTGCGCTTCACGTCCTTGGCGTTGGCCTTCTTGTCTTCAAGGTCGGCCTCTGGGAGCTCAAGGAGGGAGAGGCTACCTTCCTCTTCCCTCGCGCACCTGGTTGCCATGTTGAACATCTCCACAGCCGAGCATAGGTCCTCATGCATGGCAAGTTCTTCCTTCATCTTGATATCCCGGAAGCCATCAGTGAATGCTGAGATAATGGCCTCGTCCAACACCTTAGGGATATTGAGGTAAACGTTGGTGAAGCGCTGGATGTATTTGTGCAAGGTATCCCCTGGTTGTTGCTTGATGCGCTGCAAGTCGCCTGCGGCTCGGGCGCGGTCGTGAGTGCCCTGGAAGTTGGCGATGAAGCGCTCACGCAGCTCATCCCAGGTAGAGATCGATCCCACTAGGAGGTTCAGGAGCCGCAAGCGTGTGCCATCCTTGAGAGCCATGGGAAACCAGTTCGCCATGACCTTCTCGTCGCCGTTCACCACCTCGATGCTCAGCTCGTAGAGCTGGAGGAACTTAGCAGGGTCAGGGGTGCCGTCATAGCACGGAGGCAGATCCGTCTTGAACTTGTCGGGCCAGACGACGCGACACAGATCCGGAGTGAACACTCGACAATCTGTCATGCCCATGGGAGCCCGCCGTGGAGGGGGAGCCTAGTCTTGGCGCCCGTGTGCCGCCACCTCGGGCGGCACACGGTCTTGATGTGGCAGTGCTAGGAGCACACGCGCCTCTCCTTGAGGCCGCTGCACCACCTGGAAGCTTTCTTCATCATGCGTCGGCGCCCTCCGCGGTAGGTCGAGCTAGGGGGCCTCATGCCTTGGCTCAAGGACGACGTCGCGCCTGAGAGGAGGGGGGCACACCATGGGCCATGTCGCCCGCTTGAGGCGGCGGGGGAGGCAGCGAGCGAGACGGCGCAGGAGCCTCTCCAGCGGTGTTGACGAGCTCGGCCATGCGGTCCAGCCAGTCTTCATAGAGGCCATTGGCCGTACAATAGCGTAGAAGCTCGCGTGCCATGAGCAATGCAGCCTTCACGTTCGCTGGACCATGACGAGCATGGGAAGACGAGGCAACGGCAGGAGTCAGCGACGGAGTGGCGGTGCGACCATCGGGGTGCACGGAAGGCGGCAGCGACGAGTCATGCTGCTCGTGGACCACGAGGCTGGTGACAGCGTTAGCCGCAGGTGACGGGTGAGGGAGTCCTGTACTAAGGGGTACTCGGGCGTCCGTCCTGTTAGCCATGGGCCGGACTGATTTGTTGTGAAGAACACGAAGACCGAAGACTGCACCCGTGTCTAGATGGGACTCTCCTTGGTGTGGAAGGCAAGCTTGGCGACCAAATATGTAGACTCCTTTCTTTGTAACCGACCTTGTGTAACCCTAGATCCTCCCGGTGTCTATATAAACTGGATGACTTAGTCCGGAGAGATAGATAGATTCATTACCATAGCCATACAAGCTAGACCTCTAGGGTTTAGCCATTATGATCTCGTGGTAGATCAACTCTTCTAATACTCATATCCATCAATATCAATCAAGTAGGACGTAGGGTATTACCTCCATAGAGAGGGCCCGAACCTGGGTAAACATCGTGTCCCTTGTCTCCTGTTACTATCGACCTTAGACGTACAGTTCGGGACCCCCTACCCGAGATCTGCCTGTTTTAACACCGACATTGGTGTTTTCATTGAGAGTTCCACTATGTCGTCCTCAAAAGGTTTGACGTCTCCTTCAATCATCTGCAACGATGATGTCCAAGGGGGAGTCTTCCCCCCCAGACAGATCTTCGTGTTTGGTGGCTTTGCACTGTGGGCCAACTCACTTGGCCATCTGGAGCAGATCGAAAGCTACGCCCCTGGCCATCAAGTCAGATTTGGGAGCTTAAACTACGTTGCGGACATCCGTGGAGATTTGATCTTCACTGGAGTTGAGACCGCGGCGACCGCTCCTGGTCACCTCGATGAACATGACCTAAATCTGTCGTCGGACCGGATTCAGGAGATAGCTCCTGCAACCGCTCTGGCCTTAGATCCGGAGCATACTGCGCCATCCAAGATTGGAGGCTCAACCCCACCACGGAGGGCACAGATTCCCCGGCGTTGGAGCCGCACATGGACTTAACCGCACACGATATCTATGTCACCGGAACTCCGGACTCGTCTCCGGCCATAAGTTCCAAACCATGCGAGCCCGCGAACGCCGAACTTGATTGTTTATCGATCTTCGTGTTCAGCACCGCAGACATCTTCCAGCACTCGCCCTTGGGCGATGTGCTAAACTCATTAAAAACCTGTCCTTGGCGGGGGACCCACAACCGAACTATGTCCAGTTCGAACTAGGGGATGACGGCGGAGAATTTCGCTACCCATCCGCCACCCACTTTATAGCCACTGTCGAGGATTTAACCGACACGCTCGATTACGGCTCCGATGACATTGATGGTATGGATGACGATGCCGGAGAAGAAGAGGCCCAGAACCCGCCGTTTACCGGACGCTGGACGGCCACTTCCTCGTATGATGTATACATGGTGGATGCACCAAAGGAGAATAGCGGCGATGGCAAGGAAGACCCAATAGAGGATAGGCCTTCCGAAATACAATCAAAGCGCCGGCGTCAGTGGCACCGCTCTAAGTCACGCCGCAGTAGAGACAGCAACACCACAACAGGAGAAGATAATACTCCAGAAGTTGCCGAAGACAACGAAGATCCCGTTGCCGCAGCTACTGAACAAGATGAACGCGAAGATGGGCAGGTTAGCCCTCGTAAACAGGCCATGCACGAAGACTCGGAGGACGTCAATTATCTTCCACTCTCCGAGGACGAGGCGAGCCTCGGCACCGAGGATTTCATCGTGCCTGAGGAACCTCTTAAGCGGGAGCGCTTCAAGCGCCAGCTGATAGCCACTGCAAGGAGCCTGAAAAAGAAGCAGCAACAGCTTCAAGCTGACCAAGATCTGCTCAACGATAAATGGACCGATGTCCTAGCAGCCGAAGAATACAGCCTCAAGCACCCAACAAAAACCTACCCGAAGCGCAAATTGCTACCTCATTCGACGATGAGGCGACGGAATACATACCACCATCGCACAATGCGGCTGACCGACCACCACGTGGTCGGGACAACACTGCAACTCAAGACGAACACCAGCCCGCCCCGCCTCATCGCAAAGGCAGAGGTAAATTGGCCCGCGGCCATACATATGACCTTCGGCAGGACCTGAACAATAAAGCAGGACATACCAGATCGATCTATGGATCGCGAGAACATGCCTCGACATGCGGCGACGACCATCTATTCAGACGTGACAAACCTTGTCACGCACGGGCTGAAAGCCGCAGACGGACTCCATCAGAGCTACGTCGCGATACAGCCCGATATAGAGGCGCCGCACACCCTCATTGCTTCACCGACAAAGTCATGGAACATGAATTCCCAGAAGGGTTCAAACTCGTGAATATTGAATCATACGACGGGACAACTGATACCGTGGTATGGATCGAGGACTTCATCCTCCACATCCACATGGCCTGCAGAGATGACCTCCACGCCATAAAATACCTCCCACTAAAGCTTAAAGGACCAGCTCGGCACTGGTTAAACAGCCTGCCTAAAAATTCTATCGGCAGTTGGGAGGAGTTGGAAGAAGCCTTCCTCGACAACTTCCAAGGTACATATGTCCAGCCACCAGACGCCGATGACTTAAGCCACACAGTTCAGCAACCTGGAGAGTCAGCCAGGAAATTCTGGACTAGGTTCCTAACCAAAAAGAACCTGATCGTTGACTGTCCGGATGCCGAAGCCCTAGCGGCCTTTAAACATAGCATCCATGACGAATGGCTCGCTCGCCACCTCGGCCAAGAAAAGCCAAAATCCATGGCGGCCCTCATGGCACTCATGACCCACTTTTGTGCGGGCGAGAACAGTTGGTTGGCCTGTAGCAAAAATAATGCAAGCGACGCCGGCACCCCTGAAGCTAAAAATAGCAAAGACAAGTCTCGACGCAACAGATACAAGCGTTGAAACAACAATGACAACACCGAGGATACGGCGGCCAATGCAGGATTCAGTGGCTCTAAGTCCGGTCAGCGGAAGAAGCCGTTCCAAAAAAACAATTCGGGCCCATCTAGCTTGGACCGCATACTTGATCGTCCGTGCCAGATTCATGGCACCCCAGATAAACCACCCAATCACACCATAAGAGATTTTTGGATTTTTAAATAGACCGGCAAGCTAAATGCCGAAAACAAGGATAAGGGATTGCAAAGCGGGGACGATAACGAGGAGCCCCGACCGCCAAACACAGGGGGTCATAAGAAGTTTCCCCCTCAGGTCAAAACGGTGAACATGATATATGCTACCCACATACCCAAGAGGGAGCGCAAGTGCGCGCTCAGGGACGTCTACGCGATAGAGCCAGTCGCCCCAAAATTTAATCCATGGTCGTCATGCCCAATCACTTTCGATCGCCGGGATCATCCGACCAGTATCCGTCACGACGGTTCAGCCGCATTGGTCCTGGACCCAATTATTGACGGGTTCCACCTGACGCGAGTCCTGATGGATGGTGGCAGCAGCCTCAACTTGCTCTATTAGCATACAATGTGCAAAATGGGCATTAATCCATCACGGATCAAACCCACAAAGACTACCTTCAAAGGAGTCATACCAGGTGTAGAGGCCCGCTGTATGGGCTCAAACACGCTTGAGGTCATCTTCGGATCTCCGGACAATTTCCGAAGCGAGGAGTTAATCTTCGACATAGTCCCCTTTCACAGCGGCTATCACGCACTGCTCGGGCGGACCGCATTTGCCCGATTCAATGTTGTGCCACACTATGCTTATCTCAAGCTCAAGATGCCCGGTCCACATGGCGTCATAACAGTCAATGGAAATACAGAACGCTCCCTCCGTACGGAAGAGCACATAGTTGCCTTAGCAGCAGAAGTACAGAGCGGCCTTCTCAAGCTGAACCTTTATTCGGCTGCCGAGCCCACGGACACCATCAAGAGGGTCCGAACTACCCTGCAGCAGGATAGCTCGGCTCGTCAAGAGCTAGACTAGCAATCCGGCCTCCGTCTCAGTCCCGATCAAGTGGTGGCATGCATGCCACGCGTACATAACTATGCACTCAAAGTTCCATGGGCATCGACGGAGGCATAGATAGCTTGTGATCCACAGTACGGTTCAACCGGCACCGGATACATGCATACTTTCACATTTACCTTTTTCCTTTTTCCTCAAGTCTCAATCCCGCAGGCCCCATCTGATGGCCTAATCGCCATCCCTCTTGAAGGATAAACACATCAAGACGGTAAGAAATGCAGACGTATGAGGGATTTTCAAGGTGGTTTCGTTAACAATCACTCTACCTGTTTTTCAGGACCCACATGCAGCTCTCCCTTGGTTTTTGGCATGTTAAATAGCTTGTTGCTTATCGCACTACTTGTATCAATGCACCTTGACGTATAAATCAAATTACAATGGAAACAGTTTGCGGCCCAAGCTTTAGGGCCCTAGCTTTTTATCTTTGCACCTTGTCTATTTTCCCTTCCTTTTTTTCTTCTTTCTTTCCCTCCTGTGGTAACCTTATCAGGTAGCACCCATACACTTTGGTACGTTTGATGTTTGCCAGGGGCTTCATAGCACCCCGCACTACGACAACAAAAGTCCGAACACTTTTTTTAGTATAGTTCAGCACCCTGAATTTAGCATTATATGCATTGGCTCCGAATCATGTCTTTGGTCAATATTTGGGTTGCTCGGCTCCTGTGATTGCTACCTTACGTTCCGCTATATCGGCTAAGGTAGTAAAGGGAGAACTACTACGATTGTGCTTGGTTTATCCAAAGGAGCACCTCGGTAGAGAAAGCCGAAAACTGACTGTCATGATGCGGCGAGAGCCGGTCAGTTGTTCGGAGGTTGCAAATCGTTGGAGATTTCTTCCGCATCATGTGAAGGATCGGTACTTCCCGATCAGATGCTTATAGCACTCTAGTTCGGATACTAGGGGTTGCGCCCATGTTTTTATTGTTGAACTCCTATGGCTAAGTGAGGGTGTTAAAGCCGCATAGTCTGGTTGCCTGGTTCGTTGCGCTAAACAACTCCTTCAAGGACCATACAATTGGATCAAGATTGTTTAGATTCCATCCCGAACACCTCCGTACTACCTACGTGAGGGCAGAAGCCGAGGACTGGCCAACCCTCAGATTTCATACAACACGGCCGCATAGGAGGTAAAATTTAAAACATGACAAGCATTATATTACAAACCCACTTTGTTTTATCATACAAGGTAGAAGGAACTTGAATACATTCATTCAAAGATTGCGTCTTTCATATAATGATCCGCAACAATGTGGGACCCCTCCAAGACATCGCCAAAGTATCGCTCGGGTGTGTGGTGCTCCTTGCCCTCAGGCAGTCCCTCGATCACTAACTTGACAGTGTCCATCTTCACCCACCAGACCTTGACATAGGAGAAGGCCAGACGCGCGCCCTCGATAAGGCGGACCACTTGACGACATCCAGCCGAGGACAGGCATCCACCAGCCGCTTCACAAGGCCGAAGTAACTGTTGGGTATAGCTTCGGCTGGCCACAACCAGATTATTAAGTCCTTCATGGCCAGTTCGGCCACCCTATGTAGCTCGATCAGCTGTTTTAGCTTATCGTTGAAGGGCACCGGATGTTCCGGCGCAAGATATTGCAACCAGAACAGCTTCTCCATGGAGCTCCCTTCTTCGGCTCGGAAGAACTCCGCGGCATCGGTCACACTGCGTGGCAGATCAGCAAAAGCCCCTGGAGAACTCTGAATCCCGGTTAGTAAAAGATATTTCCTCTTCACATTCTTGCTTTGCATATTGAATGCCTTACCCGCCATGATCTTCCTGGCCTTCTGGATCTCTTGGAGGGCGCCCTGGGCCTCACTCCGGGCCGTCTCTGCACTCTTACGAGCCTTGGCGAGTTCGGACTCTTGAGTCGACACATCATGGTCCAAAGTCTCGCACTTCCTCACCGCGTCCTGGAGCTCCTGTTGGACCTCGTTGACCCGGGCCTTGAGCTTCTTATGGGAGGCCTTCTCCTTGACAGCCTCCCCCTCGGCTTTGGCCAGGGCCTTTCTCAGGGCCTCGACCTCGATCATCACTTCTGTACATATCATGACACTTCGATCAATGCATATCATTTTACTTTTTTCAAATAAATAATTGGTTATTACATACCTTGTTTTTCTTGGAGCTGCCTCCTCACCTGGCCGAGCTCCTCCTCGGCCTGCTCCAGTCTCCGCTTCAGTTCGGAGACCTCGGCAGTATGAGAGGCTGCGGCCAACAGCGACGCCTGCATATTCATTTCAGACAAATTTAGCTAGTTTCTTGGAATAGGAGATTGATCCTCTGTCCGCCTTTTTCTTTCCGAACACCGGACAGTGCCTCAGGGGCTACTGTCTATATTGGGATTTTCTCTTTTTGGCGTCGCTTACCTCAAAACCTGTCAGCAGGCTGCTGCAGGTTTCGGTTAGTCTGCTCTTGGCGGACTGAACCCTTTCAATTACCATGCCCATAAGAACACGGTGCTCATCCACAATGCAAGCGCCTCGCAGCACTTCCAGCAGATTATCCGGTGCCCCTGGTTGGACAGGGGTCACCGACGGAATAGGCATACCCCCTTCTTTCGAAGGAGGTTGCGTGTCGAATTCCGGAGCCGCATCAGTCTCCGGAATTGAGTCCGGCTGAGGGTCGAACTGAATACGGCCCTTCTCACCACCAATCTCCATGGGGATCGACTCCCCCTGGTGTCCGGCAATGGAGGCATCGCCTTCTGGCGCCTCCTGAGCCTCTCCCCAGCCTGGGAAAGTCCTTCGGGACAGCACCTCCGTGTCGTCCTTGGCCTTGGGGGAGTGAGTGGTCGGCGGTGACTCGCTGGCCATCGCCTTTGAATCCAACGAACCTCCTGACGAGGATCACCGGGAGCTGTCATGGGCCGGACTGCAATAGTATAACCAATCATGTCAATACAACAAAGAGGAGAGGCTAGATTTATGGGCATGTATGACTCCTAGCACTTACGATGCAGCCCGAGGCTTAGTGCAGGGGCGTCTCTCCAGAGTGCTATCGACGTCCCACGCGGAGTTATCCGCAAGGGAGCCCTTCCCTTTCTTGGACGTCTCCGCCTCCAGGTTTGTGGAGGCCACCCTCTTCTTCTTCCCCTCATGAGGGGGAGGGTTGTTCTCCTCCTCCTCCTCATCGTCGTCGTCTTCGGCGGCAGAGGAGCGAGTCTTGTCTTCGGACATCACGTCCTAAGCGCCCTTGTGGCGGGGGCCACTCCGGACCCCCTTGGCCTTCCCCTGGGCCTTCTTCTCCAGCGCCTTATAGGGCGCCGGCTCCAGCATCTTCGCTAAACTTGGGATGATTGGTTCTTCAGACAGCGGAGCCGGACACCGGATCTGCTTCGCCCTCTCCAGCCAGTTCTAAGGAAGCAACGATAATAAAAGCTTAGATATCGTCCTTGAAACAAGCAAGTAGGGTATGTGTTGAAGATAACATACCTCGTTGGGGAGGTGGTTAATGTCATGCCCGCGCTCCGAATCTACGGCCGGCGGTATCTCGTTGCCCTTGAAGAGCAACTTCTAGGCATCTTCGTGAGTTGTTTTGAAGAGCCTCTCTAGGGTATGGTGCTTCTTCGGATTGAACTCCCATAGAGGGCGGCTTCGGCTTTGGTAGGGGAGGATCCGGCGCACCAGCATCACTTGGATTACGTCGACGAGCTTGATGTCTTTATCCACCATGCTTTGAATGCGCATTTGCAGCGGTATCAGCTCGTGTGACGAAGACCAATTCGGGCTCTTCTCAACCCAGGAGGTGAGTTGCATTGGAGAACCGGAGTTGAATTTGGTAGCCGTGACCCAGGTGGCGCCGCGGGGTTCTGTGATGTAGAACCACTGTTTCTACCATTCCTTTACAGTCTCCACGAAAGTGCATTTTGGCTAGGAGACGTTGGTCAGCTTGCTCACCATAGCACCTCCGCACTCCGCATGCTGGCCATCCACCACCTTCGGCTTCACGTTGAAGATGTTGAGCCACATCCCGAAGTGGGGTTGGATGCGGAGGAAGGCCTCACACACGGCGATGAATGCCAAGATGTCGAGGAAGGAGTTCGGGGATAGATCATGGAAATCTAGCCCGTAATAGAACATCAGCCCGCGGACGAAAGGATGGAGTGGAAACCCTAGCCCGTGGAGGAAATGGGGGATGAATACCACCCTCTCGCTAGGCTTCTCTGTGGGGATGATTTGCCCCTTGGCTGGAAGACGGTGGGCGATTTCCTTCGCCAGATACCCAGCCGCCCGAAGCTCGGCAATGTCCTTCTCCTTGACAGAGGAGGCCATCCACTTGCCTTGACCTCCGGATTCGGACATGGTTGAGTGCTTGCTCAAGTGGGAAAAATATGAGAACTTGGGCGCTGGAGCTCAAGAGTGGAAGGGCAGAGGAAGAGAGAAGGCGTGGGAGAAGAAAGGGGATTCTTATCTCCTTATAAGGGCAGTGAATATTGAACGCCTCCCCACTCACCTTAAAACTCGCCTACTCCCAAGGGCTGTGTAAACGGCACGGTTGGGTTACCCACGCCCGTATTGATGAGAATCCCGCAATAAGGGGACACGATCTCTGCTTCGACAAGACGTGCCAATGGCAACCGCATCTCGAAATATGGAGCGGCAGACAAAAAATGGTTCAAAATTATGACTGGGCAGACATGGTGTCATGTTGTGAAAAGTTGTCAGCAGATTGGACTTGTGGAATATTATATTCTCTCTACGATTGTGTGTGGTGCGTGTGTTACAGGTCCGGACACGTTCAATACGTCTGAAGACTATCTTGGAGTTCGGAAGGAGGAACCCGCCTTGCAATGCCGAAGACAGATCTACGCACTGGATACCTTGTCATTGAAGCCAGGTTCAGGGGCTACTGAGGGAGTCCTTGACTAAGGGGTCCTCGGGCGTCCGGCCTGTTAGCCATGGGCCGGACTGATGGGATGTGAAGAACACAAAGACCAAAGACTGCACCCGTGTCCGTATGGGACTCTCCTTGGCGTGGAAGGCAAGCTTGGCGACCAAATATGTATATTCCTTTCTTTGTAACCGACCTTGTGTAACCCTAGATCCTCCCGGTGTCTATATAAATCGGAGGACTTAGTCCGGAGAGATAGATAGATTCATTACCATAGCCATACAAGCTAGACCTCTAGGGTTTAGCCATTACGATCTCGTGGTAGATGAACTCTTTTAATACTCATATTCATCAATATCAATCAAGCATGACGTAGGGTATTACCTCCATAGAGAGGGCCCGAACCTGGGTAAACATCGTGTCCCTTGTCTCATGTTACCATCGACCTTAGACGCATAGTTCAGGACCCCCTACCCGAGACCGCCGGTTTTGACACCGACAACGGGGAGCGGCGAGGGGCATCGTCGCCCGCAGGCGCTATTTGAGCAATGCGGGCGGCAAGGGCTGCCCGGTGCTCAGCACGAACTCAATGAGCGTCGGCCATGAGAACGGTGGAATGGCGGCGGAATGACCGACGGAAGAGAGGCTTCGACACGCCCCTACCTGGCTCGCCAAATGTCGGATTCAGGGTTCCACTGACCCAAGAAAGGTTTGAACTCTGGGGCGTGTGCGAAGAACTCAACCTCTCCAGCCAGCCGACTCGGCGCTCTCACCGCCTAGCTCGATGAACAGGAAAGGAAAGAGACACAACAGTTTACCTAGGTTCGGGCCACCTTGTGGTGTAAGACCCTACTCCTGCTTTGGGGTGGATTAGCCTCGCGAGGGGCTAAGGGTGAACTAGTACAAAGGAAGAACAACCTCAGGAGGTCTGTTCTTGTATGCGTATGAGCTAGCAAGGGTTTTGATTGGACCCCCCCTCCTATGGTGGTGGCTAAGCTATATTTATAGTGGCCTTGGTCCTCTTCCCCCAAAACGAAGGCGAGAAGGGATCCCACAGTGGCCAATTTTGAAGGGGGACAAGTAGTACATCTTGTCCTAGTGAAAGGTGGTCTTCGCCTACAAAGCTTCTAGTCATGACGTCGTGGTGGGCTCGGCGATGACATCCGTCCTTCCGTCCTGGCGGTCTTGGTATCGTTGCACGGGAATGGAAACCTTTGGCTGGTTCCTCGGGACTCCGCGCCTGTGCTTGCCTCCTTAGCACTAAAGAGGAAACCTGCTCCTCTGCGCCCGCTGGCGCCCGCCTGGCCTCTATCGTCATGGATTACGTCACCCAAATCTCATGAGATGGGTGCTTGCATCGGAATCTCCGCTCCTCAAGAGCTAGCCTCGGGAGGCCGCTCCCTCTAGAGGTCTTGGTGTCGTCCGCCTCGCGAGGCTAGCTCTTCGTGAGGGTCTTGTCTTACCGATGCTGAAGATGGGTCGTACCAGGCCGTTGATGGAGCCACGCCGTGGGCCGCTGGCAGGCAAGTCTGGATACCCTGGTTCCCAAGACATCGACAACTTATGATTAACCCACTCGCAAGCATCCGCAACTACGAGAAAAGTATTAAGATAAAATCTAACCATAGCATTAAACTTTTAGATCCAAATCGGTCCCTTATGAAATAGAGCATAAACTAGGGTTTAAGCTTCTGTCACTCTCGCAACCCATCATCTAATAACTACTCTACAATGCATCCCCTTAGGCCTAAGTATGATGAAGTGTCATGTAGTCAATGTTCACATGACACCACTAAGGGAATCACAACATACATACCATCAAAATATCAAACACATATCAAGTTCACATGATTACTTGCAACAAGATTTCTCCCGTGACCTCAAGAACAAAAAGTAACTACTCACAAATGATAATCATGATCAAGATCAGAGGGGTATTAAATAGCATAATGGATCTAAACATATAATCTTCCACCAAATAAACCATATGGTAATCAACTACAAGATGTAATCAACACTACTAATCACCCACAAGCACCAATCTAAGGTTCCGATACAAAGATTGAACACAAGAGATGAACTAGGTTTTGGATGCACAAGTAGTATCTCTACTTGGTGCGGAATTTTTGGCTATCAAAGATGGGGGCAAGCACCACCTATTGAAGGATCTATGATAATATAACTTCTATGTGAATATGAACAAACATAAATCATTACATTGTCTTCCTTGTCCAACGTCAACAATTTTGGCATATAATATTTTGATGGGGCTCACAATCGCAAAAGATGTCTAGGATAGTGTATTTGCATGTGAATCTTCTCTTCCCTTATTAATTATTTCATGAATTGAATCATTGACCAATGTTATGTTTGTAAATCTCCAATAAAATTTACTACTTATACTCTTCCTTATGTGATATCACTACTTACCAAAAAATTAGCATATGATCTTTTTCATTTATTTCCTTTCTACTTATTGAACATGAAAGTAAAGAGAACAAAAATTCAAACTAACCTTTATTATATATCCCGCACACGATTACAAGGATAGTAAAGGAAATATGCCCTAGAGGCAATAATAAAATTATTATTTATATTTCCTTATATCATGATAAATGTTTATTATTCATGCTAGAATTGTATTAAGCGGAAACTTAGTACATGTGTGAATACATAGAAAAAATAAAGTGTCCCTGGTATGCCTCTACTTGACTAGCTCGTTAATCAAAGATGGTTAAGTTTCCTGACCATAGACATGTGTTGTCATTTGATGAACGGGATCACATCATTAGGAGAATGATGTAATGGACAAGATCCACCCGTTAGCTTAGCATAATGATCATTAAGTTTTATTGCTATCGCTTTCTTCATGACTTATACATGTTCCTATGACTATGAGATTATGCAACTCCCGAATACCGGAGGAACACCTTGTGTGCTATAAAATGTCACAAAGTAACTGGGTGATTATAAAGATGCTCTATAGGTGTCTTCGAAGGTGTTTGTTGGGTTGGCATAGATCGAGATTAGTATTTGTCACATCGAGTATCGGAGAGGTATCTCTAGGCCCTCTCGGTAATGCACATCACGATAAGCCTTGCAAGCAATGTGACTATTGAGTTAGTTGCGGGATGATGCATTATGAAACAAGTAAAGAGACTTGCCGCTAACAAGATTGAACTAGGTATGAGGATACCGACGATCGAATCTCGGGCAAGTAACATCCCGATGACAAAGGGAATAACATATGGTGTCATTGCGGTTTGATCGATAAAGATCTTCGTAGAATATGTAGGAACCTATATGAGCATCCAGGTTCCGCTGTTGGTTATTGACCGGAGATATGTCTCGGTCATGTCTAAATAGTTCTTGAACCTATAGGGTCTGCACGCTTAATGTTAGATGACGATTTGTATTATGAGTTATGTGTTTTGGTGACCGAAGATTGTTCACAGTCCCAGATGAGATCACGGACATGACGAGGAGTCTCGAAATAGTCGAGAGGTAAAGATTGATATATTGGACGAAGGTATTCGGACACCAGAATGGTTTCGGGATGTTTCGGATATTTATCGGAGTACCGAGGGGTTACCGGAACCCTCCGGGGAAGTATTGGGCCTACAGGCCATAGGGGAGAGAGAGGGAAGCCCACAAGGGGAGGCACTCCCCCCATGGGCTGTCCGAATTAGACAAGGGGAAGCGGCGCAGCCCCCCTTTCCTTCCCCCTCTCCTCTCCTTCCCCCCTTTCCCCCTCCATGAGAAGGAATAAGAGGGGGCGAATCCTACTAGGACTGGGAGTCCTAGTAGGACTCCCCCCTATGGCGTGCCCCCTGGTTGGCCTCCTCCCTCTCCCCCCTTGGAGACACACCAATAGTTCCAAGCCATGTGCGGCGTTTCCCTCCACGGTTCACTCATCCGGTCATATTCACATAGTGCTTAGGCGAAGCCCTGCGCTGATCACATCACCATCACCGTCACCATGCTGTCGTGCCGACGAAACTCTCCCTCGACACTTTGCTGGATCAAGATTTCGAGGGACGTCATCGAGCTCAACGTGTGCTGAACTCGGAGGTGATGTACTTCCGTACTTGATCGGTTGGATCGCAAAGACATTCGACTACATCAACCGCGTTAACCTAACGCTTCCACTTTCGGTCTACGAGGGTGCGTGGACACAATCTTGCCCTCTCGTTGCTATGCATCTCCTAGATTGATCTTGCGTGATTGTAGGAAATTTTTTGAAACTGCATGCTACGATCCCCAATAGTGGCATTCGAGCCAGGTCTATGCATAGATGATATGCACGAGTAGAACACAAAGATTTGTGGGCGATCATAGTCATACTGCTTACCACCAACGTCTTATTTTGATTCGGCGGTATTGTTGGATGAAGCGGCCTGGACAAACCTTACATGTCCACGTTCATGAGACCGGTTCCACCGACAGACATGCAACTTGTTTTGCATAAAGGTGGCTGGCAGATGTCTGTTTCTCCAACTTTAGTTGAATCGAATTTGACTATGGCCGGTCCTTGTTGAAGGTTAAAACAACACACTTGACAAAAAATCGTCGTGGTTTTGATGCGTAGGTTAGAACGGTTCTTGCTAGAAGCCCGTAGCAGCCACGTAAAACTTGCAACAACAAAGTAGAGGACGTCTAACTTGTTTTTGCAGGGCATGTTGTGATGTGATATGGTCAAGACATGATGTGATATTTTTTGATGTATGAGATGATAATGTTTTGTAAAAGTTATCGGCAACTGGCAGGAGCCTCATGGTTGTCGCTTTATTGTATGAAATGCAATCGCCATGTAATTTCTTTACTTTATCACTATGCGTTAGCGATAGTAGTATAAGCAATAGTTGGTGAGACGACAACGATGCTACGATGGAGATCAAGGTGTCAAGCCGGTGACGATGGAGATCTTGACGGTGTTTGGAGATGGAGATCAAAGGCACAAGATGATGATGGCCATATCATGTCACACACTTTGATTGCATGTGATGTTTATCTTTTATGCATCTTATTTTGCTTAGTACGGCGGTAGCATTATAAGATGATCCCTCACTAAATTTCAAATTATAAGTGTTCTCCCTGAGTATGCACCGTTGCAACAGTTCGTCGTGCCGAGACACCACGTGATGATCGGGTGTGATAAGCTCTGCGTTCACATACAACGGGTGCAAGACAATTTTGCACATGCAAAATACTTGGGCTAAACTTGACAAGCCTAGCATGTACAGACATGGCCTCGGAACACTGAGACCGAAAGGTCGAACGTGAATCATATAGTAGATATGATCAACAAAGAGATGTTCACCATTGAAAACTACTCCATCTCACGTGATGATCGAACATGGTTTAGTTGATATGGATCACATGATCATTTGGATGACTAGAGGGATGTCTATCTAAGTGGGAGTTCTTAAGTATATGATTAAATGAACTTAAATTTATCATGAACTTAGTCCTGATAGTTTTTGCATATATATGTTGTAGATCAATGGCCCGTGCTACCATTCCCTTGAATTTTAATGCATTCCTAGAGAAAGCTAAGTTGAAAGATGATGGTAGCAACTACACAGACTAGGTCCGTAACTTAAGGATTATCCTCATTGCTACATAGAAGAATTACGTCCTTGAAGCATCGCTAGGTGCAAGGCCTGCCGCAGGAGCAACTCCGGAAGTTATGAACATTTGGCAAGCTAAATCTGATGACTACTCGATAGTTCAGTGTGCCATGCTTTACGGCTTAGAATCGGGACTTCAAAGACGTTTTGAACTTCATGGAGCATATGAGATGTTCCAAGAGTTGAAGTTAATATTTCGAGCAAATGCCCGAGTTGAGAGATATGAAATCTCCAACAAGTTCTATAGCTGCAAGATGCTGGAGAACAGTTCTGTTAGTGAACACATACTCAAAATGTCTGGGTACCATAGCCAATTGACTCGGTTGGGAGTTAATCTTCTGGATGATAGTGTCATTGACAGAGTTCTTCAATCACTGCCACCAAGCTATAAAGGGTTCATGATGAACTATAATATGCAAGGGATGGAAAGGACTACTCCCGAGCTCTTCGCAATGCTCAAGGCTGCAGAGGTAGAAATCAAGAAGGAGCATCAAGTGTTGATGGTTAACAAAACAACTAGTTTCAAGAAAAAGAGCAAAGGGAAGAAGGGGAACTTCAAGAAGAATAGCAAACAAGTTGCTGCTCCCGGTAAGAAGCCCAAGTCTAGACCTAAGCCTGAAACTGAGTGCTTCTACTACAAAGGGACTGCTCATTGGAAGCGGAAATGCCCCAAGTATTTGGCGGATAAGAAGGATAGCAAATTGAAAGGTATATTTCATATACATGTTATTGATGTGTACCTTACTAATGCTCGTTGTAGCGCATGGGTATTTGATACTGGTTCTGTTGCTCATATTTGCAACTCAAAACATGGGCTGCGGATTAAACGAAGATTGGCTAAGGACGAGGTGACGATGCGCGTCGGAAATGGTTCCAAGGTCGATGTAATCACCGTCGGCACGCTACCTCTACATCTACCTTCGGGGTTAGTTTTAGACCTGAATAATTGTTATTTGGTGTCAGCGTTGAGCACGAACATTATATCTGGATCTTATTTGATGTGAGACGGTTATTCATTTAAATCAGAGAATAATGGTTGTTCTATTTATATGAGTAATACCTTTTATGGTCATGCACCCTTGATGAGTGGTCTATTTTTTTTAATCTCGATCATAGTGATACACATATTCATAATATTGATGCCAAAAGATGCAAAGTTAATAATGATAGTGCAACTTATTTGTGGCACTGGCGTTTAGGTCATATTGGTGTAAAGTGCATGAAGAAACTCCATGCAGATGGGCTTTTAGAATCACTTGATTATGAATCACTTGATTCTTGCGAACCATGCCACATGGGCAAGATGACTAAGACTCCGTTCTCCGAAACAATGGAGTGAGCAACTAACTTATTGGAAATAATACATACCGATGTATGCGGTCCGATGAGTGTTGAGGCTCGTGGCGGTATCTTTATCTTCCGACCTTCACAGATGATTTGAGCAGATATGGGTATATCTACTTAATGAAACATAAGTCTAAAACATTTGAAAAGTTCAAAGAATTTCAGAGTGAAGTGGAAAATCATCGTAACAAGAAAATAAAGTTTCTACGATCTGATCGTGGAGGGGAATATTTGAGTTACGAGTTTGGTATTCATTTGAAACCATGTGGAATAGTTTCAAAACTCAAGCCACCTGGAACACCACAGCGTAATGGTGTGTCCGAACGTCGTAACTGTACTTTATTAGATATGGTGCGATCTATGATGTCTCTTACTGATTTACCACTATCGTTTTGGGGTTATGCTTTAGAGACGGCTGAATTCGCGTTAAATAGGGCACCATCTAAATCCGTTGAGACGACACCATATGAACTATGGTTTAGCAAGCAACCTAAGCTGTCATTTCTTAAAGTTTGGGGTTGCGACACTTATGTGAAAAAGCTTTAGCCTGATAAGCTCGAACCCAAATCGGAGAAACGCATCTTCATATGATACCCAAAAGAAGTTGTTGGGTACACCTTCTATCACAGATCCGAAGGCAAGATATTTGTTACTAAGAATGGATCCTTTCTAGAGAAGGATTTTCTCTCGAAAGAAGTGAGTGGGAGGAAAGTAGAACTTGATGAGGTAGTTGTACCTTCTCTCAAATTGGAAAGTAGTTCATCACAGAAATCAGTTCCAGTGATGCCTACACCAATTAGTGAGGAAGCTAATGGTGATGATCATGAAACTTCAGATCGAATTACTACCGAACCTCGTAGGTCAACCAGAGTACGTTCCGCACCAGAGTGGTACGGTAATCCTGTTCTAGAATTCATGTTACTAGACCATGACGAACCTACGAACTGTGAGGAAGCGATGATGAGCCCAGATTCCGCAAAATGGCTTGAGGCCACGAAATCCGAGATGGGATCCATGTATGTCAACAAAGTATGGACTTTGGTTGACTTGCCCAATGATCGGCAAGCCATAGAGAATAAATGGATCTTCAAGAAGAAGACTGACGCTGATGGTAATGTTACTGTCTACAAAGCTCATTGTGAAAGGTTTTTGACAAGTTCAAGGAGTTGACTACGATGAGACTTTCTCACCCGTAGTGACGCTTAAGTCTGTCTGAATCATGTTAGCAATTGCCACATTTTATGATTATGGAATTTGGCAAATGGACGTCAAAACAACATTCCTTAATGGATTTCTTAAAGAAGAGTTGTATATGATGCAACCGGAAGGTTTTGTCGATCCTAAGGGTGCTAACAAAGTGTGCAAGCTCCAGCTATCCATTTATGGACTAATGCAAGCCTCTCGGAGTTGGAATATACGCTTTGATAGTGTGATGAAAGCATATGGTTTTATACAGACTTTTGGAGAAGCCTACATTTTCAAGAAAGTGAGTGGGAGCTCTGTAGCATTTCTGGTATTATATGTGGATGGCATATTGTTGATTGGAAATAATATAGAATTTCTGGATATCACAAAAGGATACTTGAATAAGAATTTTTCAATGAAAGACCTTGGTGAAGCTGCTTATATATTGGGCATCATGATCTATAGAGATAGATCAAGACGCTTAATTGGATTTTCACAAAGCACATACCTTGATAAAGTTTTGAAGAACTTCAAAATGGATCAGTCAAAGAAAGGGTTCTTGCCTGTATTACAAGGTGTGAAGTTGAGTCAGACTCGATGCCCGACCACTGTAGAAGATAGAGAGAAAATGAAAGTCATTCCCTATGCCTCAGCCATATGTTCTATCATGTATGCAATACTATTTACCAGACCTGATGTGTGCCTTACTATAAGTATAGCAAGGAGGTACCAAAGTAATCCAGGAGTGGATCACTGGACAATGGTCAAGAACATCCTGAAATACCTGAAAAGGAGTAAGGATATGTTTCTCGTTTATGGAGGTGACAAAGAGCTTGTTGTAAATGGTTACGTCGATGCTAGCTTTGACACTGATCCGGATGACTCTTAAGTTCCAAACTGGATACGTATTTATATTGAATGGTGGAGCTGTCAGTTGGTGCAGTTCCAAGCAGAGCGTCATGGCGGAATCTACGTGTGAAGCAGAGTACATAGCTGCTTCGGAAGTAGCAAATGAAGGAGTTCATATCCGATCTAGGTGTAATACCTAGTGCATCGGGTCCAATGAAAATCTTTTGTGACAATACTGGAGAAATTGCCTTAGCGAAGGAATCCAGATTTCACAAAAGAACCAAACACATCAAGAGACTCTTCAACTCCATCCGCGATCAAGTCAAGGAGGGAGACACAGAGATTTGCAAAATACATACGGATCTGAATGTTGCAGACCCATTGTCTGAGCATCTTCGACGAACAAAACATGATCAGTACCAAGACTCCATGGGTGTTAGAAGCATTACAATGTAATCAAGATTATTGACTCTAGTGCAAGTGGGAGACTGAAGGAAATATGCCCTAGAGTCAATAATAAAGTTGTTATTTATATTTCCTTATATCATGATAACTGTTTATTATTCATGCTAGAATTGTATAAACCGGAAAGTTAGTACATGTGTGAATACATAGACAAAATAAAGTGTCCCTGGTATGCCTCTACTTGACTAGCTCATTAATCAAAGATGGTTAAGTTTCCTGACCATAGACATGTGTTGTCATTTGATGAACGGGATCACGTCATTAGGAGAATGATGTGATGGACAAGACCCATCCGTTAGCTTAGCATAATGATCATTAAGTTTTATTACTATCACTTTCTTTATGACTTATACATGTTCCTTTGACTATGAGATTATGCAACTCCCGAATACTGGAGGAACACCTTATGTGCTATGAAATGTCACAACATAACTGGGTGATTGTAAAGATGCTCTACATGTGTCTCTGATGGTGTTTGTTGGGTTGGCATAGATCGAGATTAGGATTTGTCGTTCCGAGTATCGGAGAGGTATCTGTAGGCCCTCTTGGAATGCACACCACGATAAGTCTTGCAAGCAATGCGACTAATGAGTTAGTTGCGGGATGATGCATTACAGAACGAGTAAAGAGACTTGCTGGTAACGCGATTGAACTAGGTATGAGGATACCGACGACCGAATCTCGGGCAAGTAACATACCGATGACAAAGGGAATAACGTATGTTGTCATTGCAGTTTGACCGATAAAGATCTTCGTAGAATATGTAGGTACCAATATGAGCATCCAGGTTCTGCTATTGGTTATTGACCGGAGATATGTCTCGGTCATGTCTACATAGTTCTCAAACCCGTAGGGTCCACACACTTAACGTTCGATGATGATTTGTATTACGAGTTATGTGTTTTGGTGACCGAAGATTGTTCGGAGTCCCGGATGAGATCACGGACACGACGAGGAATCTCAAAATAGTCGAGAGGTAAAGATTGATATATTGGACGAAGGTATTTGGAGACCAGAATGGTTTCGGGACATTTCGGATATTTATTGGAGTACCGAGGGGTTACTGGAACCCCCCCCGGGGATGTATTGGGCCTACATGGACCATAGGGGAGAGAGAGGGAAGCCCACAAGGGGAGGCACTCCCCCCATGGGCTGTCTGAATTGGACAAGGGGGATGGGGGCGCGGCCCCCCTTTCCTTCCCCCTCTCCTCTCCTTCCCCCCTTTCCCCCTCCATGAGAAGGAATAAGAGGGCGAACGAATCCTACTAGGACTGGGAGTCCTAGTAGGACTCCCCCCTATGGCGCGCCCCTTGACCGGCCTCCTCCCTCTCCCTCCTTTATATATGTGGGCAAGGCACCCCTTGGAGACACACCAATTGTTCCAAGCCGTGTGCGGCGTCTCCCTCCACGGTTTACTCCTCAGGTCATATTCATGTAGTGCTTAGGCGAAGCCCTGCGCGGATCACATCACCATCACCGTCACCACACCATCGTGCTGACAAAACTCTCCCTCGACACTTTGCTGGATCAAGAGTTTGAGGGACGTCATCGAGCCGAACGTGTGCTGAACTCAGAGGTGCCATACGTTCGGTACTAGATCGGTTGGATCGCAAAGACGTTCGACTACATCAACTGCGTTAACCTAACGCTTTCGCTTTCGGTCTACGAGGGTACGTGGACACACTCTCCCCACTCATTGCTATGCACCTCCTAGATAGATCTTATGTGATCGTAGGAATTTTTTTGAAATTGCATATTATGTTCCCCAACAGATAGATCATTAAGCAAACACTCGAAAAGGAAGGATCGGACTAAGATAAGTAAAGGCAAAAGATAGTGGAGGTGATACGATACCGGGGCACCTCCCCCAAGCTTGGCACAAGCCAAGGGGAGTGCCCATACCCGATACTCAATTTTCCTTTGGTGATGAAGAAGGAGGTGGTGGTGATGAAGTGGAGGGTTTGTCCTTCTTCTTCAGCTTTCGCTTGAGGATGGAATTTTCCTCCTTTAAATCTCCAACCTCCTACTCGAGCTCTAATATCTTTTTGCATAATTCTTGCTTGTTTTCCTACAAAAGACGAAAGGGGATAAACTGGATCTTAGGTTTCTTTGCTTTGTCGCGGAGACTTGACTTCTTGAATTCCACGTGCATGTCCCCAGGTTGTGACAATGGAAGTTCATCCTTGTCTGAGCTTGTCTTCTCCTCCCCTTTAGGATCGTAGTCTTCTTCCTCCTCTGAGGTCCAACTATAGTGCTCCACATCCCCATAAGCCTTGGGGTTTGCGATATAGTCAGCAACATAGCTCTCACCCTGCGAGTCTTGGGATGACATATTTTCAGATCTGCGAGGAAAATAGTGAGAAAAGAAAACAGAAGATTTCTCTGCAATATGGTGGTCAATAGGTTTGGGGGGTATATAAAGATTTTTTATCTTGGGAAACAAGCAAACGGAAGAAAACGGAGTCCTGAAGGTACCCAAGGTGGGCACAACCCACCTGGGCGCGCCTGGCAGGCACGCCCTGGTGTCTTGTGCCCACTAGGGGTGCCTTCCTGGTTGTTTCTTATTTTCCTAACTTTTAATATATTCCTAAACTGACAGAAAATATTTTTGCGGATTTTTCGGAGTCCGATTACTTACCGTATCACGTACCTCCCCTTTTTTCACGATTCTAGAGTGTTCCGAAAGGTTTCTTTTATGTGTTCTTCCGATGTCATAGTTTGGATAATATTGATTTCAACATTAATGGGCATACCTTTATTCTTTGCCCATTGACAACCTTCAGTTTAGTACCGTCGGCATTATTTATTTTTATTGCTCCAGATCGATAAACTTCTTCGATAACATAGGGTCCTTCCCATTTGGAGAGACGTTTTCCTGCAAAGAATCTGAAACGAGAGTTGTACAAAAGAACATATTATCCAACTTTGAACTCACGCTTTTGGATTCTTTTATCATGCCATCTTTTAACTTTTTCTTTAAATAGCTTGGCATTTTCATAAGCTTGGGTTCTCCATTCATCTAGTGAGCTAATATCGAATAACCTCTTTTCACCGGCAAGTTTGAAGTCATAGTTGAGTTCTTTAATTGCCCAATATGCTTTATGTTCTAACTCAAGAGGCAAATGACAAGCTTTTCCTGAAACCATTTTATAAGGAGACATACCCATAGGATTTTTATATGTTGTTCGATAAGCCCAAAGTGCACCTTCTAATTTCTTAGACCAATTCTTTCGGGACCTATTGAGAGTTTTTTGTAAAATTAATTTTATTTCTCCATTGCTAGGTTCTAGTTGACCACTAGACTGAGGATGATAAGGTGATGCTATTCTATGGTTAACATCATACTTAGAAAGCATTTTACGGAAAGCACCATGAATAAAGTGTGAACCACCATCAGTCATTAAATATCTAGGGACTCAAAACCTTGGGAAAATAACTTCCTTAAGCATTTTAATAGAGGTGTTGTGATAAGCGCTACTAGTTGGAATAGCTTCTACCCACTTGGTAACATAATCAACAACAACCAAAATATGTGTATACCCATTAGAGGAAGGAAAAGGTCCCATGTAATCAAATCCCCAAACATCAAATGGTTCAACAACAAGTGAATAATTCAGGCATTTCTTGACGCTTACGAATATTTCCAGTTCTCTGACATTCATCACAAGATAAAACAAACTTACAGGCATCCTTGAAGAGAGTAGGTCAATAAAAACTAGATTGCAATACCTTGTGAGCAGTTCTATCTCCCGCATGATGCCCTCCATAAGCTTCAGAGTGACATTTCCGTAGGATTTGTCCCTGTTCATGCTTAGGTACACAACGTCTAATAATACCATCTACTCCTTATTTATAAATATGTCAGTCATCCCAAAAGTAATGTCTTAAATCATAGAAGATTTTTTTTCTTTTGTTGGTATGTGAAACTAGGTGGTATGTATTTAGCAACAATGTAATTAGCATAGTCAGCATACCAAGGAGTGTTATGAGAAACATTTATTGCAGCTAATTGTTCGTCAGGAAAACTAACATTAATAGGTTGTGGGTCATCAAGAATATTTTATAACCTAGACAAGTTATCAGCCACGGGGTTCTCAGCTCCCTTTCTATCAGTGATATGTAAGTCAAATTCTTGTAGAAAAAGAACCCACCTAATGAGTCTAGGTTTATCATCTTTGTTTTCCATAAGATATTATATAGCAGCATGATCGGTATGAACAATCACCTTAGAATCAACAATGTAAGAACTTAATTTATCACAAGCAAACACCACTGCTAAAAATTCTTTCTCAGTAGTAGCATAATTGCACCGAGCACTGTCTAGAGTTTTACTAGCATAATGAATAACATTTAATCTCTTCTCACCTCTTTGTCCTATAACAGCACTAACAACATAATCACTAGCATCACACATAATTTCAAAAGGCAAGTTCCAATCAGGTGGTTGAACAATAGGTGCAAAAATTAATGCTTTCTTAAGTGTTTCAAAGGCTTCTACACAATCATCATAAAAAATGGAACATCCTTTTGTAAAAGATTTGTAAGAGGCCTAGAAATTTTTGAGAAGTCTTTAATAAATCTCCTATAGAAACCAACATGACCGAGGAAACTCCGAATACCTTTGATATCTTTATGACATGGCATTTTCTCAATTGCATCAACTTTAGCTTTATCCACCTCAATACCTCATTCAGAAATTTATGCCCCAAGACAATACCTTCATTAACCATAAAGTGGCACTTCTTCCAATTCAAGACAAGATTAGTTTTCTCTCATATCTACAAAACTCGATCAAGGTTGCTTAAGCAATCATCAAAAGAAGTTCCGTAAATGGAAAAATCATCCATGAAAACCTCAACAATCTTTTCACAGAAATCAGAGAATATAGCAGTCATACATCTTTGAAAAGTAGCAGGTGCATTACATAAACCAAAAGGCATACGTCTATAAGCCTAGGTTCCAAAAGGACAAGTGAAGGTGGTTTTCTCTTGATCGGGTTGTGAAACAGGTATTTGGGAAAAACCAGAATATCGATCGAGGAAACAAAAGTGTGGGTGCTTAGATAGGCTTTCTAGCATTTGATCAATAAAAGGTAGGGGGTAATGATCTTTTCTAGTAGCTTTATTTAATTTTCTAAAATCAATTACCATTCTATAATGAGTGACAATTCTTTGTGGAATGAGTTCATTTTTATCATTAGGAACAACAGTAATATCTCCCTTCTCAGGTACACAATGAACAAGAGTTACCCATCTACTATCAGCTATGGGATAGATTATACCTGCTTCTAAAAGCTTCAATATTTTAGTTCTTATCACTTCTTTCATTTTAGGATTCAAACATCGTTGGTGATCAACAACGGGTTTAGCATCAGGTTCCATATTAATTTTGTGCGGACAGAGAGTGGACTAATGCCCTTTAAATCATCAAGAGTATATCCAATAGCAGCTCGGTGCTTCTTAAGAACCTTCAATAATCTTTCTTCTTCATGTTCTAAAAGGTTAGCACTAATAATAACATGGTATATCTTTTTCTCATCAAGATAAGCATATTTCAAAGTGTCTGGAAATTGTTTTAATTCAAACATGGGATCACCTTTATGTGGAGGAGGACCTCCTAGAGTTTCAATAGGCAAATTGTGTTTAAGAAGAGGTCATTGTTCGAAGAAAATTTTATCTATCTCATTTCTTTCATGCATATGCATATCATTTTCATGGTCTAGCAAATATTGTTCTATTGGATCAGTAGGAGGCACGGCAATAGAAGCAAGACCAATTATTTCATCCTTACTAGGAAATTCTTTTTTATGAAGTTTTTTATTAAACTTAGAAAAATTAAACTCATGAGACTCATCACCAAAACTAACACCGACGGTTTGTTTCTCACAATCTATTTTAGCATTAACGGTGTTCAAGAAAGGTCTACCAAAGATAATGGGACAAAAGTCATCTTGTGGGGAACCAAGAACTAGAAAATCAGTAGGGTATTTTATTTTCACACACAAGACTTCAACATCTTTAACAATCCCAAGTGGTGTGATGGTGTCTCTATTAGCAAGTTTAGTAGTAACATCTATGTCTTCTATTTCAGCGGGTGCTATGTCATTCATAATTTCTTGATATAAGGTAAAAGGAATAGCACTCATGCTAGCACCTAAATCACATAAACCATGATAACAATGATCTCCTATTTTAACTGAGACAACAAGCATGCCAACTACAGGTCTATGTTTATCTTTTTCATCGGGTTTGGCAATTCTAGCAGCTTCATCACAGAAGTAAATAACATGCCCATCTATATTTTCTACTAGAATATATTTAACCATAGCAATACTGGGTTCTACCTTGATCTGTTCAGCGGGTTTGGGTGCTCTAATATTAATTTTATTGACCACGGTTAAAACCTTAGCATGTTCCTTTATCCTAACATGGAAAGGTGGTTTTTCAATATAAGCGGTAGGAACAACTGGATCAACATTATAAATAATAGTTTCATCTTTAGCTATTACTGGTCTTTAATTTCTTCTTTAATAGGTGGGTGATATTTAAACCACTTCTCTTTAGGGAGATCAACATGAGTAGCAAATGTTTCACAAAAGGAGGCTACTATCTCAGAGTCAAGTCCATATTTAGTGCTAAACTTTTGAAAAGCATCAGTATTCGTAAAAGATTTAACACAATCATACTTAAGCTTAATACCTAACTCTTTACCTTCTTGAGTTCCCAATCTTCAGAGTTGCATTTAATTCTTTCTAAAAGATCCCACCTGAATTCAATAGTCTTCTTCATAAAGGAACCAGTACAAGAAGTATCAAGCATGGATTGATCATCCGAGAAAGCCGAGCATAAAAATTCTGAATAATAATTTCTCTTGAGAGCTCATGATTGGGGCATGAATATAACATTGACTTAAGCCTCCCCCAAGCTAGAGCGATACTTTCTCCTTCACGAGGCCAAAAATTATATATATAATTCCGATCACGATGAACTAGATGCATAGGATAGAATTTTTGGTGAAATTCCAATTCCAAGATCCAATATCATCGCATAGCCTATACCATGCCAATGATTTTCCCTTTAATGATAAATGCAAAACCTTCTTATTAGCTTCATCTCCAGGTAAACTTGCAAGCTTAAATAATCCACAAATTTCATCCACATATATAAAGTGCATATCAGGATGTTTGGTTCCATCTCCTGCATAAGGATTAGCTAGCAGTTATTCTATCATACCCGAAGGAATTTCATAACCAATATTTTCAGTAGGTGCAGTAGGTTGAGGGGTAACTAATTGTTGTTCCGGTCGAGGTGAAGATACCCTAAACAAACCCCTCAAAGGATTGTTCTCCATAGTAACAAATGACAATAAATTTCAGCACATAGTAATAATTTTTCCTTACCGATTTCCACTTACCAAGAGCGCTTCACTCCCCGGCAATGGTGCCAGAAAAGAGCCCCGATGACCCACAAGTATATGGGATCAATCATAGTCCTTTCGATAAGCAAGAGTGTTGAACCCAACGAGGAGCAGAAGGAAATGACAAGCGGTTTTCAGCAAGGTATTCTCTGCAAGCACTAAAATTATAAGTAACAAGTAGTTTGATAGCAAGATAATTTGTAACAAGCAAGTAACGATAATGGTAAAAAAAAGTATAGCAAGATAGCCCAATCCTTTTGAGGCAAAGGACATGCTAAAACGGTCTCTTATGATAAGCAAAGCGTTCTTGAGGGTACATGGGAATTTCATCTAGCCAGTTTCATCATGTTGGTTTGATTTGTCTTCGCTACTTTGATAATTTGATATGTGGGTGGACCGCTCCTTAGGTGATGTTCTTACTTGAACAAACCTCCTACTTATGATTAATCCCAGCATCCGCAACTACGAGAAAAGTATTAAGACAAAATATAACCATAACATTAAACTTTTGGATCCAAATCGGCCCCTTACGGAATAGCGCATAAACTAGGGTTTAAGCTTCTGTCACTCTCGCAGCCCATCATCTAATAACTACTCCACAATGCATTCCCTTAGGCCCAAGTATGGTGAAGTGTCATGTATTCGACGTTCACATGACACCACTAAGGGAATCACAACATACATACCATCAAAATATCGAACACATATCAAGTTCACATGATTACTTGCAACAAGATTTCTCCCGTGACCTCAAGAACAAAAGTAACTACTCACAAATGATAATCATGCTCAAGATCAAAGGGGTATTAAATAGCATAATGGATCTGAACATATAATCTTCCACCAAATAAACCATATAGTAATCAACTACAAGATGTAATCAACACTACTAGTAACCCACAAGCACCAATCTAAGGTTCTAGTGCAAAGATTGAACACAAGAGATGAACTAGGGTTTGAGAGGAGATGGTGTTGTTGAAGATGTTGATGGAGATTTCCCTCGCCAAGATGGGAGAGTTGTTGGTGGTGATGATGACGATGATTTCACCCTTCGGGAGGGAAGTTCCCCCGGCGGAATCGCTCAGCCGGAGCGCAAAAGTGCTCCTGCCTAAGTTCCACCTCAAGATGGCGGTGCTTCATCCCGAAAGTCCTCTTGAAAGTGCAACTATCCCTGGGTGGTTTTGGTAATTCCTAACAACATAGAGCTCATTGAACTAATGCTATTTCAAGATGATCATTTCAGAAAGTTCAATGATTGGCATGGCATGGATTAGAAATATGGACCCTCAAAATGCTAAGGACACAAATTGGCTCAAGCTCAAGACTCTACCTTTTTCATTTTAGTGATCCAAGATCACATTGAGTCCATAGGAAAAGCCAATACTATTAAAGGGGATGAGGTGTTGCTTAATGGCTTGCCTGCTCAAAATGCTTAGTGATATGCTCCAAAAGCCCTCAACCACTTTCTCATATCCACATATGTCCCAAACCAAAAGTCAAACTCGGCCCCACCGAAATTATCTATCTGGCGCCACTGAGTTCATTTGACATAGCCACTGCCAGAAACCCCCACTTCAGTCTCACCGATAGGGATCTCGGTCTCACCGAGATGGGATTGCAAACTCTCTGTTTCCCTTCATAATGTTTTGGTCCAACCGAGATGAGTGATCGGTCCCACCGAGTTCGCAATGCAAACTCTTTGTTTCCCTTTTGTAACGTTTCGGTCTCACCGGAATGAGCGATTCGGTCCCACCGAGTTTGCCTGACCAACTCTCTGTTTGCCTATTACAGAAATCGGTCCTATCGAGTTTATGTGATCGGTCTCACAGAGATTACATTATGCCCTAACCCTAATGAAATCAGTCCCACTGAGTTGACATGTCTGTCCCACCGAAAAGCCTAACGTTCACATTTAGAACTAAATCGGTCTGACCGAATTTTATGACTCGGTCCCATCAAGTTTGTTAAATTGTGTGTAACAGTTAGATTTTGTGTGGAGGCTATTTATACCCCTCCACCCACTCTTCATTCATGGAGAGAGCCATCAGAACGTGCCTACACTTCTACCATTCATTTTCTGAGATAGAACCACCTACTCATGTGTTGAGACCAAGATATTCCAATCCAACCATAAGAATCTTGATCTCTAGCCTTCCCCAAGTTGCTTTCCACTCAAATCATCTTTCCACCAAATCCAAATCTTTGAGAGAGAGTTGAGTGTTGGGGAGACTATCATTTGAAGCACAAGAGCAAGGAGTTCATCATCAACACACCATCTATTACCTTTTGGAGAATGGTGTCTCCTAGATTGGTTAGGTGTCACTTGGGAGCCTCCGACAAGATTGTGGAGTTGAACCAAGGAGTTTGTACGGGCAAGGAGATCGCCTACTTCGTGAAGATCTACCCTAGTGAGGCAAGTCCTTCGTGGGCGATGGCCATGATGGGATAGACAAGGTTGCTTCTTCATGGACCCTTCGTGGGT
The DNA here is from genome assembly GCF_018294505.1 of Triticum aestivum. Lineage (NCBI taxonomy): Eukaryota > Viridiplantae > Streptophyta > Magnoliopsida > Poales > Poaceae > Triticum > Triticum aestivum. The sequence goes on from NC_057797.1 coordinate 465,843,666, forward strand.
GGAGCCCTCCATGGACTCTCGCAGTCGTTACCCTCCGTGGGTTGAAGTCTCCATCAATGTGGATGTACGATAGCACCACCTATCGGAACCACACCAAAAATCTCCGTGTCTACATTACGTTTGCTCCCTCAAACTCCTCCCTTTACCTTCATGTGCAATGTTTTTACATTCCGCTGCTATACTCTTAGACTTGCATGTGTAGGTTGATTGCTTGACTTGTGCTAAGTTACTAAAATCTGCCAAGACTTAAAATTGGGAAAAGGCTAGAATTTTTTTGGTCAAGTAGTCTAATCACCCCCCCCCCCTCTAGACATACTTTCGATCCTACACCTCTCCTTATTTTTTCTAGGTCAAAATGACTTATATACCAGAAGAGGGGCACTGGAGGTGGGCCGAGGAGGGAACAACCCACCAGGGTGCACCTCAACTCCCTGGCGCGCCCATGTGGGTTGTGCCCACCTGGTGGGCCCCCTTTGGTACTTATTTGCTCCAATAATTCTTATGTATTCCAAAAAAATCCCCGTGAAGTTTCAGCTCATTTGGAGTTGTGCAGAATAGGTAGCCTAACGTAGCTTTTTAAGGTCCAGAATTTGAGCTGCTGGTATTCTCCTTCTTCGTGTGAACCTTGCATATTATAAGAGAAAAGGCTTTAGAATTACTCAAAAAAGCATTATTATGCATAAAAGCATTATAAATAACAGTAGGTAAACATCATGGAAAATGGACGTATCAGGCTACAGACCTATTACAAACCGGAGCTTCTCACAAGAAGTCTCGTGGTTCCGATAGGGAACGTGTCACCTTTGTGGGCGAAACAACATTCGCTGCCTATTCTTGCCTTGACTTTTCTTTCTAGAGGTAACATAGACCAATAGGAGGGTCATGCTAAAATATGGAATTATTCAGGGTTCATTTGGCTTTTTTATACATTAATTGAGTTTTCTAGGCATTTAATGTGCATAATTCAAATTTGAACTACAAGCACATGCTTGAAAATCATATATGTGTCCTTGGGTGCATATTTAGGTCCCACACAAGAAATGAGAATGAATTAAAAACATCTCGGCATCGTGGCTCGGCCACAAACATTGAGATCTTGGTCTTTAAATTCCGTAAATCCAAAACACGCCCGAAATTCATGAAACTTGGCATAGTGTCATGACATGGCACATATATGTCGTGGTAATTTTTTGTCCAATTTGGGACATGCCCCTTAGAAACTGAAGCTTCTCACAAGAAGCCTCGTGGTTCTGATAGGGAACATCTCATCTTTGTGTATGAAACGACATTCGCTGTCTCTTCTCGCCTTGATTTTTTTTCTAGAGGCAACATAGACCAATAGGAGTGTCATGCTAAAATATGAAATTATTTAGGGTTCGTTTGGCCTTTTTTATATATTAATTGAGTTTTCTAGGCATTTAATGTGCATAATTGAATTTTGAACCACGGGCACATGCTCTAGTGCACCAAAATGGGTTAAAAATCATACATGTATCCTTGGGTGACTGTTTAGGTCCCATGCAAGGAATAAGAATGAATTTCAAACATCTCAGTGTCGTGGCTCGGTCGCAAACTGCTACCTCTTGAGCATTGCGTTGGTTTTCCCCGAAGAGGAAGGGATGATGCAGCAAACTAGAGTAAGTATTTCCCTCAGTTTTTGAGAACCAAGGTATCAATCCAGTAGGAGGCTACACGCGAGTCCCTCGTACCTGCACAAAACAAATAAATCCTCGCAACCAACGCGAATAGGGGTTGTCAATCCCTACAAGGCCACTTACGAGAGTGAGATCTGATAGATATGATAAGATAATATTTTTGGTATTTTTGTGATAAAGATGCAAAGTGAAATAAAGGCAAAATAAAAAAGCAAAGCAAATAACTAAGTAGTAGGAGATTAATATGATGAAGATAGACCAGGGGGCATAGGTTTCACTAGTGGCTTCTCTCAAGAGCATAAGTATTCTACGGTGGGTGAACAAATTATTGTTGAGCAATTGACAGAATTGAGCATAGTTATGAGAATATCTAGGTATGATCATGTATATAGGCATCACGTCCGAGACAAGTAGACCGACTCCTGCCTGCATCTACTACTATTACTCCACTCATCAACCGCTATCCAGCATGCATCTAGAGTATTAAGTTAAAAACGGAGTAATGCCTTAAGCAAGATGACATGATGTAGAGGGATAAACTCATGCAATATGATGAAAACCCCATCTTGTTATCCTCGATGGCAACAATACAATACGTGCCTTGTTGCTCGTACTGTCATTGGGAAAGGACACCGCAAGATTGACCCCAAAGCTAAGCACTTCTCCCATTGCAAGAAAGATCAATCTAGTAGGCCAAACCAAACTGATAATTCGAAGAGACTTCCAAAGATAACCAATCATACATAAAAGAATTCAGAGAAGATTCAAATATTATTCATAGATATACTTGATCATAAATCCACAATTCATCGGTCTCAACAAACACACCGCAAAAAGAAGATTACATTGAATAGATCTCCACAAGAGAGGGGGAGAACATTGTATTGGGATCCAAAAAGAGAGAAGAAGCCATCTAGATAATAACTATGGACTCGTAGGTCTGAGGTAAACTACTCACACTTCATCGGAGGGGCTATGGTGTTGATGTAGAAGCCCTCCGTGATCGATGCGCCCTCTGGCGGAGCTCCGGAACAGGCCCCAAGATGGGATCTCGTGGATACAGAAAGTTACGGCAGTGGAATTGGGGTTTTGGCTCCGTATCTGATTGTTTGGGGGTACATAGGTATATATAGGAGGAAGGAGTACGTCGGTGGAGCAACAGGGGTCCCACGAGGGTGGAGGGTGCGCCTAGGGGGGTAGGCGCGCCCCCTACCTCGTGGTCTCCTATTTTGTGTCTTGACGTAGGGTCCAAGTCTCGTGTGTCTTTTTCGTTGAGAAAATCACGTTCCCGAAGGTTTCATTCCGTTTGGACTCCGTTTGGTATTCCTTTTCTTTGAAACACTAAAACAGGCAAAAAAACGCAATTCTGGGTTGGGCCTCCGGTTAATAGGTTAGTCCCAAAAATAATATAAAAGTGGATAATAAAGACCAATAATGTCCAAAATAGTAGATAACATAGCAGGGAGCAATAAAAAATTATAGATACGTTGGAGACGTATCAAGCATCCCCAAGCTTAATTCCTGCTCGTCCTCGAGTAGGTAAATGATAAAAACAGAATTTTTGATGTGGAGTGCTACTTGTCATAATTTTAATGTAATTCTTCTTAATTGTGGTATGAATATTCAGATCCGAAAGGTTCAAGATAAAAGTTTAATATTGATATAAAAATAATAATACTTCAAGCATACTAACAAAGCAATCATGTCTTCTCAAAATAACATGGCTAAAGAAAGTTATTCGTACAAAATCATATAGTCTGGCTATGCTCCATCTTCACCACACAAAGTATTTAAATCATGCACAACCCCGATGACAAGCCAAGCAATTGTTTCATACTTTTGGTGTTCTCAAACTTTTTCAATCTTCACGCAATACATGAGCGTGAGCCATGGACATAGCACTATAGGTGGAATAGAATGGTGGTTGTGGAGAAGACAAAAAGGGAGAAGATAGTCTCACATCAACTAGGCGTATCAATGGGCTATGGAGATGCCCATCAATAGATATCAGTGTGAGTGAGTAGGGATTGCCATGCAACGGATGCACTAGAGCTATAAGTATATGAAAGCTCAACAAAAGAAACTAAGTGGGTGTGCATCCAACTTGCTTGCTCATGAAGACCTAGGGCATTTTGAGGAAGCCCATCATTGGAATATACAAGCCAAGTTCTATAAAAAATCCCACTAGTATATGAAAGTGATAACATAGGAGACTCTCTATCATGAATATCATGGTGCTACTTTGAAGCAGAAGTGTGGTAAAAGGATAGTAACATTGCCCCTTTTCTCTTTTTCTCTCATTTTTTTATTTGGGCCTTTTCTCTTTTTTTATGGCCTCTTTTCTTTCTTTCTTTTTTTTCGTCCAGAGTCTCATCCCGACTTGTGGGGGAATCATAGTCTCCATCATCCTTTCCTCACAGGGACAATGCTCTAATAATGATGATCATCACACTTTTATTTACTTACGACTCAACAATTACAACTTGATACTTAGAATAAAATATGACTCTATATGAATGCCTCTGGCGGTGTACCGGGATATGCAATGAATCAAGAGTGACACGCATGAAAGAATTATGAATGGTGGCTTTGCCACAAATACGATGTCAACTACATGATCATGCTAAGCAATATGACAATGATGAAGTGTGTCATAATAAGTGGAACGGTGGAAAGTTGCATGGCAATATATCTTGGAATGGCTATGGGAATGCCATAATAGGTAGGTATGGTGGCTGTTTTGAGGAAGGTATATGGTGGGTGTATGATACCGGCAAAAGGTGCGTGGTATTAGAGAGGCTAGAAAAGGTGGAAGGGTGAGAAAAGTGTGTATAATCCATGGAATCAACATTAGTCATAAAGAACTCATATACTTATTGAAAAAATATACAAGTTATCAAAGAAAAGTATTACGCGCATGCTCCTAGGGGGATAGATTGGTAGGAAAAGACCATCGCTCGTCCCCGACCGCCACTCATAAGGAAGACAATCAATAAATAAATCATGCTCCGACTTCATCACATAACGGTTCATCATACATGCATGCTACGGGAATCACAAACTTTAACACAAGTATTTCTCAAATTCACAACTACTCAACTAGCACAACTTTAATATCACCATCTTCATATCTCAAAACAATTATCAAGCATCAAACTTCTCATAGTATTCAACACACTCATAAGAAAGTTTTTATTATTCTTGAATACCAAGCATATTGGGATTATTTAAGTAAATTACCATGCTATTTAAGACTCTCAAAATAATCTAAGTGAAGCATGAGAGATCAATAGTTTCTATAAAACAAATCCACCACCGTGCTCTAAAAAGATATAAGTGAAGTACTAGAGCAAAACTATATAACTCAAAAGATATAAGCAAAGCACATAGAGTATTCTAAAAAATTCCGAATCATGTATGGACCTCTCAAAAGGTGTGTACAGCAAGGATGATTGTGGTAAACTAAAAATCAAAGACTCAAATCATACAAGACGCTCCAAGCAAAATGCATATCATGTGGTGAATAAAAATATAGCTCCAAGTAAAGTTACAGATAGAAGTAGACGAAAGAGGGGATGCCTTTCGGGGCATCCCCAAGCTTTGGCTTTTAGGTGTCCTTAGATTATCTTGGGGGGTGCCATGGGCATCCCCAAGCTTAGGCTCTTTCCACTCCTTGTTCCATAATCCATCAAATCTTTACCCAAAACTTGAAAACTTCACAACACAAAACTTAAAGTAGAAAATCGCGTGAGCTCCGTTAGCGAAAGAAAACAAAAGACCACTTCAAGGTACTGTAATGAACTCATTCTTTATTTACATTGGTGATATACCCACTGTATTCCAACTTATCTATGGTTTATAAACTATTTTACTAGCCATAGATTCATCAAAATAAGCAAACAACACACGAAAAACAGAATCTGTCAAAAACAGAACAGTCTGTAGTAATCTGTAACTAGCGCAAGATCTGGAACCCCAAAAATTCTAAAATAAATTTCTGGACGTGAGGAATTTATCTATTAATCATCTGCAACAAGAATTAACTAAATATCACTTCCTAAATAAAAATTGCAGCAGTTCTTGTGAGCGCTAAAGTTTCTGTTTTTACAGCAAGTGTGACAAGACTTTCCCCAAGTCTTCCCAACGGTTCTACTTGGCACAAACACTAATTAAACACAAAAAAACACAACCAAAACAGAGGCTAGATAAATTATTTATATTACTAAACAGGATCAAAAATCAAGGAATAAAAATAAAATTGGGTTTCCTTCCAACAAGCGCTATTGTTTAACGCCCCTAGCTAGGCATAATAAGCAAGGATAGATCTAGGTATTGCCATCTTTGGTAGGCAATCCATAAGTGGCTCTCAAAATAGATTCATAAGGTAATTTAATTTTATTTCTAGGAAAGTGTTACATGTCTTTACTTAATGGAAATTGGAATCTAATATTTCCTTCCTTCATATCAATAATTGCACCAATCGTTCTAAGGAAAGGTTTACCAAGAATAATAGGACATGAATGATTGCAATCTATGTCAAGAACAATAAAATCTATGGGCACATAATTCCTATTTGCAACAATAATAACATCATTAATTCTTCCCATAGGTTTCTTAATAGTGGAATCCGCAAGGTGCAAGTTTAGAGAGCAATCATCAAAATCACGGAAACCTAACTAATCACACAAAGTCTTTGGAATCGTGGAAACACTAGCACCCAAATCACATAAAGCATAGCATTCATGATCTTTAATTTTAATTTTAATAGTTGGTTCCCACTCATCATAAAGTTTTCTAGGGATAGAAACTTCCAATTCAATTTTTTCTTCATAAGATTGCATCAAGGCATCAACGATATGTTTAGTAAACGCTTTATTTTGACTACAAGCGTGAGGAGAATTTAGTACGGATTGCAACAAGGAAATACAATCAATCAAAGAGCAATTTTCATAGTTAAATTCCTTGAAATCCATAATGGTGGGTTTAGCAACATCTAGGGTTTTAATTTCTTCAATCCCACTTTTATCAATTTTAGCATCAAGATCAAAAAATTCTGAATTCTTGGAACGCCTTCTAGGTAAAGGTGGATCATATTCAGTCCCATCATTATCAAGATTCATATTGCAAAACAAAGATTTAATAGGGGACACATCAATAACTTTTAGATCTTCATCTTTATTTTCATAGGAACTAGAAGAACATGCTCTTATAAAGGCATCTTTTTAGCATGCATCCTAGCGGTTCTTTCTTTGCACTCATCAATGGAAATTCTCGTGTGTGTGTGAGAGAGAGAGATTCTGAGAGACAGAGTGCGTGTGTGCGACTCTACTCTTCGGACATGTACTCAACCTTTTGCATCAGGATATAAGTATAATGGTATTTAGTTTAGCTAGTGGTTTACATGGCCATGTTAACATGGTTGTGTCAAAAAAATGTCACTTCCTGCTCGTGATTTGTGTTATATAATTACAAGCAAGATTCTCGTGCATTGCAGGGAACATCAATATGCAATTTTTTTTACAAAACACCTGTTGTGATTGACCCATGCAGGAGTAATCCCATGTGTAAAAACTAATGATATCTCGAGAATTTTATCAGGAAACTGGTATCTCGAGAATGTCATCAAAAAAATGAAAGATGAGAGATAAGGCGAGGAGGAGTGGAGCGTGGTGGTGACTGGTGGTCGGAATGGGCGGAGGCATGGGGATGGACGGCGCCGGCAGGCGGCAGTGGCCACCATGCATGCTAGATTGTTCCAGAGACTTGTTCCTTTTTTAATTCTGAGCAATGAGGTTGCGGGAGATAATTATGTGGAGAGAGGTGCGGGTATCTTTTGTAAAATTATCATAGTTTGCTTTCTATCCTCAGATATAGATCATACGGTCTGTATTACAAGATGGCAGGCACACCATCACCGCCAACTCGTTTTTTTATAAGGGTACAGATGATAAGTTTGCTGACTACTAAAGTAAAGTGGAATTTGTCCATGTTATGCAAGTAAATAAAGGTGATTGTTTATCACACGGGTAAGGTTGGATGAAGGGTGGTAGGAACAAATGCTCCGCCTAGAGCATGTGTGTGTGAGATGGAGTCTTAGTGTGTGTGTGTGTGAGAGAGAGAGAGAGAGAGATGGAGTCTTAGTTTGTGTGTGTGTGTGAGAGAGAGATGGAGTGTTAGTTTGTGTGTGTGTGTGAGAGAGAGAGATGGAGTCTTAGTGTGTGTGGGGGGTGCGTGCTTGCGTGCATGCGTGTGTGTGTGTTTGTGTGTGTGTGTGTGTGAGAGAGAAATGGAGTCTTAGTGTGTGTGGGGGGTGCGTGTGTGTGTGTGTGTGCGTGTGCGCGCGCGCATGTGTGTGTGTGTCGCGGGGTTCTCTGTGGCGGATGTAATTTAAGTGTGCATGGCTTCATCATAGAGAGGTGATGTGTATGGCAGAGGCCACCAACAATTGGGTGCGAGAGAGAAAATGCACGTAGAGAGGGAAGAGAAGGTGTGTGCGCGTGAGAGGAGTCGACAGCGAGAGAACGTGTTTGTTCGAGAGACACCGAGGAAGACTACTATATATCGATGGTGCATGTAGGCGGGAATTAAACAAAGGGATGATCTTATTGGTTTCGAGGATATAGGGGAAGAGTGAGAGGCGGGGCGGTAGCTAGAAGGAGATTGTTAAGTGTGAGTGTGTGTTTTACCCATCCAGGCGGAAGTTATGTGCACAAAAGAGGAGAACGATTCGATGTGGCATTAGGATTGAGGGTAATTAACTACATATGGAGACATAGAGACCTTGAACGTGCATGTGTGAGAGGTATACATGTATACGTGGGATGTGTGTGTGCGCGCGCGCATGATCGAGATAAAAGAAAGAAGACGTAAGTCATAAGATCAACGACATGGGAGAGACGGATCGGTATGACAATATGCATGCATGTGAGAATGCAGGGAAGAAGGCCCGACAATTGAGCATGTGTTTTTGTCTTTAAGAGATAGTGGCGTGGGCTGGAGCATGCATCTATGGCGAGTAGAGGGAGTGAGTCACAACGATTCTGCAAAAGAGACCAACCTATAAATGCATATGTATGGAGAGACATATATAGTGTGGGTGATAGGAAGCAAGACTCCGTGCGAGAAAGAAATGTTGACGGAGAAACTATAGATAGATACAGAGATGGAGATGCTAGCTAGAGGGACATCCGCTAGTTTGGGTGTTGGAGATGACCGTCGGGTGGTTCAAAGGGTGAAGTTATATATGTGTGTGAGAGGGCACTTGACTGCATGTAGAGAGAAACATATGTAGTGTGCGTGATAGGAATCAAGAGTGAGGGTGAGAAAGAAGGTTGATGGAGAAACAGATAAATAGAAAGATAAAGATGCTAGCTAGTGTGCGTTAGAGATAGGAGTCGAGTGGATCAGAAGGCTGGGTTATGTGTGTGGGTGTGAGAGAGATAGAGAGAGGGTGCATGTGAGTCACATACAAACAGATATCAGAGAGAAATGAGATCCAGAGAGACGGAGTTTTGTGTCTGCGAGAGAGAAAGATATTTCACAACGAGAGTGATAGCTAGAGAGACATGCGAGGGAACGCAAGATATCTCTAGGGAGAGGGGGTGTGTGTGAGCGACATACAAGAGAACAATGGAGAAATATGAGACCCTAGGAGACAGAGTTTGTGTTTGTGTGTGAGAAACAGATATTGAAGAGGAAGAGTCGTGGGTTCTCATATCTAAGGAGCGAAAGACATATCTGTATGAGGGGTGTGCGAGTGGCACACATGGGAATAGTAGAGAGAAATGAGACCCCGGGAGACAAAGTTTTGTGTTTGTGTGAGAGAAAGAGATTCCACATGGAGAATCATAGTTAGAGACACATAGCAGGGAGCGAGATATACTTAGGGAGAAATAGAGTGATGAAGGTCGAGGGAGAGAGTACCGTCAGTGTGTTACGAAGATAAAAGATCATTGTCAACATACAGGTAGCACGAGAGATACCTGAGAGACGATGAACACATATAGATCCAGAGAGATGGTCCTATATAAGCATGAGTGATAGATATATGAGACGAATATCTGGATTAAAGGGGATTCAAATATTTAAACTGGAGATCACGACATCGATAATATCATAACGCAAATTGGTGTATCAAACATGCATATTCATTTGAATTTGGGCACACGTGTAATGTTATATAGTTTATCAATATTGGTGATCCATAGATTCTTCAATTACAAACAATGCATGGTTTATATGCAATTAATGTCTAAATGGGATTACACTATATGTTGCGTGTGTGAAACACATTATATATGTTTGAGAAGTAAAAAAACCCGCATGAAACAAACATTAATTGGAGACAGTTAGCGAGGAATGCATACATTGGATTTCAACATGAAGTGGTTTCAAATATTTGAAAATCCAAATTGATGGACACAACCTTATGAATCTGAGATCATGCCATTTGTAAACCATATTTATGTATAAATGGTGTTGTGCTTTTGAAAGTATATATAAAAAATGATGTATATAGAATGTAATTCCAATTGAAAATGGATCCCGCCCGAAAAAAATAGAATACAAACGGGATTCGAATTGAGTTGGCACGGTAAACGTGCACTCTACAAAATTTGAACGAAGCGGGGAAAGTCGCAGTAACTGCCCGAAACCAAAATCTGCGAGATGGAAATCACTACTGCCTATCCCTACCACGCAAAGCCTATCTGCTAGATTTCTATAGGTTTCGATAGGGGTAGGTTTGTAATTTCACCCAAACGTGACGTAACCACCTCTCACCCGGATTCATACACGGTGGGCGCCAAAACACAGTGTGTCCTCGGCCGAAATCGACTCCCTCCCCGATTCATATTCATACACGGTGGGCGCCGAAAACAAACTCTCGTCAGCAAATATTCGGTGTATGCGAGATTACCGTCATATCCCCAACCGACTAATGTTGCTATGATGTAGTAGAAATTTGAAACGGGGGCTAAGTTTATTAATTTCCTCGCATTTGAGACAAGCGCGCCCTGAATACATGGTTCCCCCCTTCCTCTCTACCTCCCTTTTCCCTATTCATACTCCGTGGGCGCCAAAACACCCTCTCCACCCCACCCTCCTCCGCCCGCCGCCGTCCGCCACCCCATCCACCGCCGTCCTCCTCCACCATGCCGGAGCTGATACCCCGACGCCGCCGTCCATTACAAGAGATTGACCTCTCTCATCCACGGCTTCGGACCGGGATCCTTGCATCCCGTCCTCTCGCTTCATCCCCGCCGATGTCCACCTTGCCGGTGCCGCTCCTACGACCGTCTCGTCCACCACGCCCCGCCACCACCGTCTACCCTCCTAGATCTGCTTCCACGCCGCCGATAGCCATCGCTACCGCAGCACCCTCAAATTCTTAGCAGATGCGTACACGGCGCCGCACCAGAGGCGGTACTCTCGCATATCTGCTCAACTTATTTATCGCAGCAAGAAAATAGATCGCCATTGCTTTACTCTGATTTCTTGTCTTGGTTGCGAAGTTGCCTTTGTCCGGTTTGCACTTTCAGATCCGTCATGGCACGCTCAACACTATACTCCCAATGCTTATGGTTTTCCCCTTTTATATTCCACACTAGTTAAATCACAGTAGACTAAATTTCAAAATTGGGTCAGTCGATTTTTCAGAGCTCGCCGGAGTTCGCCGGTGCGATTGAAGGGGCTCGGGTGGTTGTGGGGCCTTGCCGAACGAAGAAAACTCGACGCGGGTGGGGGTTGGGGCGGGGGGGGGGGGGGGGCTGGCGGAGGAACATAGGCGATGGGGTCGGTGGTCCGGCCGGCGGCCCGTGCGGTGTTCTGTATGGGAAGAATTGGAGATAAGGAAGAAGAAGGGTTAGGAGACGTAGGATCTTCATCCAACCGCCTGAAATGGTCGAGAGACAGCTGGGAGTTGCATTCTTAATGCGCTCTGGTTCATCATGTGTGGGCACTGCGCAACCAACATTTTATTATCCAAAATCTGCTTGCTCTTCTTTACCATGTTCCTCTTTCGTTCTTATTTAATATGTACTCTCTCCGTTCCTAAATACAAGTCTTTGTATAGATTCCACCATGGACTACATATGGAGCAAAATGAGTGAATCTACACTCTAAAATGTATCTGGATACATTTGTATGTGATCCATAGTGGAAATCTCTACCAAGACTTATATTTTGGAACGGAGGGAGTATGATAGTAGTACAATATGTTCCTTGTACTGAAGATGAGCAGGGACATTTGCAGTGTAGAGGTCTATACGGTCGGTTATGATGGACACTTTGAGCCTCTTTGATTCGTAGGATCTTGTAAAGATAGGAATAGGATTTGTAGTGGCCTGCCCACTTGAATCCTATAAGAATAGCAAGGAAATGCGGGGAGCTGTGTCACCTTTGACAGTTACACTGATATTAACAGTACCGCACCTTCACTTGAAGAGAGCTGGTATCCGAAGCCTTTCTAGCCGTATCGGCAATACTAGCACATATATTCCAGCAAGTTCCACTTTGTTGATTTTACTCTGATGCTTAAGGTTTTCCCGTTATATCTACACTATGATCTGTGTAGCTGCTTTGTGTCGCACTAGCAGCAGTCCACTCTTGAAGCTAAACACTGCAATGACTTACAAAATTGGCACCAAGGCATTGAGTGCCATTCTGGATGCAATGAAACTCATACGCTCCCCACCTGTTGATTCTTGTTTAGAATATGATCCTAATGACTATTCTAACTTCAAGGAGTCAAAGGCAGGTGGCCTGTCCTGTTCACCCATCAAGGTGCCTGTTCTAATTTGGCAATGTTTTATTGATTGCGGGTATCTTACATTTCTTCTACTTTGTTGCACCGCCATCTGCTTAGTTTACTCATCATATATGTCGAGATGCCATGCCCATCCATTATCAATACATATTCCATCTGTCATCATACCATGTTTTTCCATTCAAATGTTGTTCTTGTGCATCAGACATCAAAAAAGGAAGAGGGTGATTGCCGAACCTGAAGGAGCACCAGCAAAGTCCTTGAAAAATGTGGTGGTGCCGGAGAAATCAGACAGCACCCCACTTATATTGGATGTACAACCAGTGACACAAAACATAGGACCGACTCTAGTAGACTGTACCCATACTTCACTGGCCACACCACTAGCCCCACCACACAGGACCTGCACTTCAGCAAAAGGTATACCGATTTCATTTTCCATAGCACCAGTTGTACCACAGAAAAATCCCACTCCAGCAAAAAGTACAGCAAGTCCACCGGCCGAAGACCTATCCCAACTGCAGAGACGGCCAATTCCTGCAGATTGGAACCCCATTCCATTTATTCCCAGTTTAAAAGACAATGCTTTCAATGTTTTTAGGGACTACGTGCATATATTCCCATCATGGGAAGATTATTGTGAAGACAAACACCATTTTCACATCTTCCTGTCCAACTTACATGTAAGTGCTATTATTTATGGTTATTATTTTCCTGTTTTCTGCTGATTGAACACATCAATGATTTACATTACATTGTTGTAACTAGGCGAGGGTCAATCTGGATAGTCATGACGAGCAAATCTTGCTTGTGCTTTTCAAGGAAGCATTGCAGCAGTATCGGTGTTACCTGAGGAAATCACACTTTGATGGCAAGTCTATAAACGAATTTTTGGTGAAGTCTCATGTACTAAATTTAGAAGACATTGAATGGAAAAACCTTGTTATGCACTGGTCTCGTTCCCAAGATGAGCTGCTGTCTATGAAATCACATGACAATTTGAACTTCTACTTTTCCGCATGTGCCTTACGGATCTTTTTTGCAGGAAATCTGCTCGAAGAAGAATTCCGGTTTGACAAGAATGACATGATATCGCAAATATGCTGCCCGTTGCTTTGCTCTTGTTAGTACCTGTTGTCCTGTATCACTGTACTTGCATACATACCTGTGACAGCAATATGCATGATAGCTTGCTTATCAATTGTTCGCTCCAGATTATCTGATCTGTATGAATGGTTACATCAGTGTAGAATATATCCAATGCCAATGTTTTTTTAGCTCTGCATTGTTCTTGTAAGTGCATGATGTCCTTTATCAGTGTACTTATAATGACAGGTAGTTGTTCATGTACCATCACTCTGCAGCTTATTTTCCTTTGCCCTCCATTTTCTACACATTAGATCTATATTTACTCTTACCATAAGGTTGGTATTGAAGAAGTTTAGCTGTGCATTGCTCTTGGCTGTACCTTTTGCCTGTATCGCTGCACTTACATTTATAGCTACTTGGTTATGTAGCATCACTCTTCATATTATCTTAAATATTCTCCATTTTTTCGTATATTATCACATCTATATTTACTCTTAACAAAATGTAGAATAAAGGCAATGCTTTTGAAGAAGATTCTGTGGCAAACTTCTTGAATTGCCCCCCCCCCCATCAGCATGGACAAGGCCTTTATAGAGCCTATCTTCACCAGTAATGTAAGTTTGTCCATCTCAAGCCTTCAAACTTTGCTGTATATATTTGGTTAGGCATGACTGCAACAGCTGTTTATTTTTGGTGTTTGCATCAAATTTCTTGTTTAAAGTTTATTATGTAGTTCATAAACAAAAGTTTGTCCTTTCTCAATTTAAGTTTTCAGTTTTACAACCAAGTTCCTTCTTCATACCATGTAAATTAAACTATACAGAGCAAGTGATCTTCTTTTGCACTGCATGTATGCTTCTGTTCTTCATCTGTAATCCAGTGGTGTGGTGAACCTACCCACTACAGCACAATGTCATATTCTGCAATGTCTTAACTATGAACAATGTCGTATAATTCTACTAGTATTTAAACCGTCTCTTTATTTTCCAATGTGAAATGGTATAAATTGACAGCACACTAACCATTGATACTTATGAGTTCTTGATCTGTAATCCAGTGGTGTCGTGAAGCTGCCAACTCCTTCACAATGTCATTTCCTGCCATGTCTTGACCTGAACAATACCATATTGTGTTAATGCAATTTTAAACTGTGTCACTTTATTCGTCAGTAAGAAATGTGATGAATTGTCAGCATTGATACTTTTATGTGCAAAACCTGCCATCTGTCTGCTTGTTTATCTTTCAGAGTGAGGAAGATATAAGTGTTGAACAAGCACAGTCTCATCATCTTGCTCAGCTGCTTGCGCTGTAGCTCCCTAGCAGGGCTAACCTTTCTTGAACTCTATTGAAGTGCTGTCGATTTTGTATATTATTATGTCGGCGTGTTTATTTGCATTGGTGGCGATCTTTGATGCCCAGTGTATGTAATCTGTTGTCTGCTTGTGCTTTATTATCATAGTGGCGAACTTTGATGCCCAGTGGATGTAATATGTCGTAATTTCTTTATTGTATAGTCTAGGTTTCTTCTTATTCACGATGCTGCAGTTATTTTACTGTATATATATCCTGTCTTCGCAGTAAACCGGCCAAACCGTAAAATTATGGTACATAATCGAGCCGTCATGCAATCACGATGTAGGTTGGGTCTGAAACATGCCGAACAGCTCATGGGCCGGCAGTAGCCCGAAATGAACCCCGGCCCATGATTGTGCGAATCAAATCACGGACTTTTAACAGGCCAAAACTGTCTCGGTCCTTGTTTGGCCCAATCAGATATCGGCTACGAGCAGGCTGGATGCAAACCGGGTCGTAGTTAGGCCCAACTATATGACGGGCTTTTAACAGGCCAAAATTAATATAGGGCCGAAATGTTAAATGGGCCATTAACAGGCCAAAACTAATATCAGGCCGAATTACTAAGTGGGTCTTTAGCAGGTGGGCCCAAAAGCATAGTGTCCAGTTGACGGGCCGAATCTGATATGGGCCATAATTGAGCCCAAAGCCTCTTAAAGAGCCGGACCTGATCTGGGCCGTAATTTGGCCCAGAACGTGGTAGGCTTTTAATGGGACGGATCTCATATGGGCCACTATTAGGCCCGGAGCGTGGCAGGCCATTAATGGACCGGATCAAATATGGGCCGGCATTTGGCCCAAAACATGGCAGCCAGTTAATGGGCCAGCCTACTAGGGTCCTCAAAATCTTATGGGCCTACAGCTGGGTCGGCCCATTAATGTCGGCAAAATCTCGTGGGCCTTTAGCTGGGCCGGCCCATTATGATCCGCAAGAATCTTGTGGGCCTTTACCTAGGCCGGCCCATTATGACACACAAAAATCTTGTGGGCCTTTACCTGGGCCGGCCCATTATGGCCCACAAAATCTTGTGGGCCTTTAGCTGGGCCAGCCCATTATGGTATGCAAAATCTCGTGGGCCTTTAGCTGGGCCGGCCCATTATGGTCCACAAAATCTTGTGGGCCTTCAGTTGTGCAGGTCCATTTAAACTTGATGGGCCGGTCCACGTGTCAACATATCATAGGCGTGTCTCGCCCATTGGATGAGTGACACCTGTGCCAACGCGGACCTGACACGTGTCTCCTCCAGCCAGTGATGATTTTACACATGGAAAATCCCCATTGGTCGGGGCTGTTAACGGGTTATCGGATCCAAAATCCGACCCGATAGCTTAACAGTGTTCCGTTATGGTGGATGCCACGTGTCGGTCACCCTTGACGAAAGCACTTCTGTGATGCGCGATTTATCGTCATGGAAGTGGACACTTCCATGATGATAATTTTGGTAATGTCATGGAACACTTCTATGACAGCACAGGTATGACTATCTTGATTCTTTCATAAAATCGTCATGGATGTACATGCATGGCAGAAAACGCGACCTACTGTGACAAACACGTATCATCACAGAAGTGTATTTTTTTGTAGTGTATGCGGTTTGACCAATAAAGATCTTCGTAGAATATGTAGGAGCCAATATGAGCATCCAGGTTCCGCAATTGGTTATTGACCAGAGATGTGTCTCGGTCATGTCCACATAGTTCTCGAACCCGTACGGTCCGCACGCTTAACGTTCGATGATGATTTGTATTATGAGTTATGTGATTTGATGACCGAAGTTTGTTCGGAATTCTGGATGAGATCGGGGACATGACGAGGAGTCTCAAAATGGTCGAGAGGTAAAAATCAATATATTGGAAGGCTATATTCGGACATCGAAAAGCTTCCGAGTAATTCGGGCATTTTTCGGAGTACCGCAGAGCTACGGGAATTCACCGGGAGAAGTATTGGCCTTATTGGGCCATACAGGAATAGAGGAGGCAGGCCAAAGGGAAGGAGGTGCATGCCCCCCCATAGGTCCGAATTGGACTAGGGGAAAGGGGGCGGCGCCCCCCTTGCCCTATCCTACTCCTCTCTCTCTTTCCCTCTTTCTTCTCTCCTACTCCGGAAAGGAAAAGGGGATCCTACTAGGACTTGGGAGTCCTAGTAGGACTCCCCACACTTGGTGCACCCCCTCTAGGGCGGGCCTCCTCCTCCCTCCTTTATATACGTGGGCAAGGGACACCCCAAAGGCACAACAGACAATCTCTTAGCCGTGTGCGGTGCCCCCCTCCACAGTTGCACACCTCGGTCATATTTGTCGTAGTGCTTAGGCGAAGCCCTGCGTTGGTAACTTTATCATACTGTCACCACGCCGTTGTGCTGACGAAACTCTCCCTCAGCCTCAACTGGATGAAGAGTATGAGGGACGTCACCGAGTTGAACGTGTGCAGATCGCGGAGGTTCCGTATCTTCGGTGCTAGGATCGGTCGGATCGTGAAGACGTTCGACTACATCAACCGCGTTGTCATAACGCTTCCGCTTACGGTCTACGAGGGTACGTGGACAACACTCTTCCCTCTTGTTGCTATGCATCACCATGATCTTGCGTGTGCGTAGGATTTTTTTTTTGAAATTACTACGTTCCCCAACACTGGGCTCATCATCGCTTCCTCATAGTTTGTATGTTCGTCATGATCTAGCAACATGACTTCCAGAAAGGATTACCGTACGATTCTGGTGTAGACTATACTCTGGTTGACCTACGAGGTTTGGTAGTAACTTGATCTGAAGTTTTATGATCATCATCATTAGCTTCGTCACTAATTGGTGTAGGAATCACTGGAATTGATTCCTATGATGAACTACTTTCCAATTTGGGAGAAGGTACAACTACCTCATCAAGTAATACTTTCCTCCCACTCACTTCTTTCGTGAGAAACTCCTTCTCTAGAAAGAATCCATTCTTAGCAACGAATATCTTGCCTTTGGATCTGTGATAGAAGGTGTACCCAACAGTCTCCTTTGGGTATCCTATGAAGACACATTTCTCCGATTTGGGTTCGAGCTTATCAGGTTGAAGCTTTTTCACATAAGCATCGAGCCCCAAACTTTAAGAAATGACAGCTTAGGTTTCTTGCCAAACCACAGTTCATGTGGTGTTATCTCAACAGATTTAGATGGTGCCCTGTTTAATGTGAATGCAGTTGTCTCTAATGCATAACCCCAAAACAATAGTGGTAAATCGGTAAGAGGCATCATAGATTGCACCATATCCAATATAGTACGGTTACGACGTTCGGACACACCATTACGCTGTGGTGTTCCAGGTGGCGCGAGTTGTGAAACTATTCCACATTGTTTTAAATGAAGGCCAAAACTCGTAACTCAAATATTCACCTCTATGATCAGATCGTAGAAACTTTATTTTCTTGTTACGATGCTTTTCCACTTCACTCTGAAATTCTTTGAACTTTTCAAAATGATTTAGACTTGTGTTTCATTAAGTAGATATACCTATATCTGCTCAAATCAACTGTGAAGGTTAGAAAATAACGATACCCGCCACGAGCCTCAACACTCATCGGACCGCATACATCGGTATGTATTATTTCCAATAAGTCGGTGGCTCGCTCCATTGTTCCGGAGAACGGAGTTTTTGTCATCTTGCCCATGAGGCATGGTTCGCAAGTATAAAATGATTCATAATCAAGTGATTCCAAAAGCCCATCTACATGGAGTTTCTTCATGCGCTTTACACCAATATGATAAAATCGGCAGTGCCACAAATATGTTGCACTATCATTATCAACTTTGCATCTTTTGGCATCAATATTATGAATATGTGTATCACTACGATCGAGATTCAATAAACCATTTACATTGGGTGTATGACCATAGACGGTTTTATTCATGTAAACAGAACAACAATTATTCTCTGACTTAAATGAATAACCGTATTCCAGTAAACATGATCCAATCATATTCATGCTCAATGCAAACACCAAATAACATTTATTTAGTTCCAACGCTAATCCCAAAGATAGAGGGAGTGTGTGATGGTGATCTTATCAACCTTGGAATCACTTCCAACACACATCGTCACCTCGCCCTTAACTAGCCTCTGTTCATTTTGCAACTCCTGTTTCGAGTTACCAATCTTAGCAACTGAACCGGTATCAAATACCCTGGGGTTACTATGAACACTAGTAAAGTACACATCAATAACATGTATATCAAATATACCTTTCACTTTGCCATCCTTCTTATCCGCCAAGTATTTGGGTAGTCCCGCTTCCAGTGACCATTCCCTTTGCAGTAGAAGCACTCAGTTTCAGGCTTAGGTCTAGCTTTGGGTTTCTTCACGGGAGTGGAAACTTCCTTGCCATTATTTCTTGAAGTACCCTTTCTTTTCCTTTGCCCCTTTTCTTGAAACTAGTGGTCTTGTTAACCATCAACACTTGATGCTCTTTCTTGATTTCTACCTTCGTCGATTTTAGCATTGCGAAGAGCTCGGGAATCGTTTTCGTCGTCCCTTGCATATTATAGTTCATCATGAAGTTCCAGTAACTTGGTGATAGTGACTAGAGAACTCTATCAATCAATATCTTATCTAGAAGATTAACTCCCACTTGATTCAAGCGATTGTAGTACTCAAACATTCTGAGCACGTGCTCATTGGTTGAGCTATTCTCCTCCATCTTGTAGGCAAAGTACTTGTCAGAGGTCTCATACCTCTCGACTCAGGTATGAGTCTAAAATACCAATTTCAGCTCTTGGAACATCTTATATGCTCTGTGGCATTCAAAACGTTTTTGAAATCCCGGTTCTAAGCCGTAAAGCATGGTGCACTAAACTATCAAGTAGTCATCATACCGAGCTTGCCAAACGTTCATAACATCTGCATCTGCTCCTGTAATAGGTCCGTCACCTAGCGGTGCATTAAGGACATAGTTCTTCCATGCAGCAATGAGGATAACCCTCAGATCACAGACCCAGTCCGCATCATTGCTACTATCATCTTTCAACTTATTTTTCTCTAGGAACATATCAAAAATAAAACAGGGGAGCTATACACGAGCTATTGATCTACACCATAGACATGCAAATACTATCAGGACTAAGTTCATGATAAATTAAAGTTCAGTTAATCATATTATTTAAGAACTCCCACTTGGATAGACATCCCTCTAGTCATCTAAATGATCACGTGATCCATATCAACTAAACCATGTCCAATCATCACGTGAGATGGAGTAGTTTTCAATGGTGAACATCACTATGTTGATCATATCTACTATATGATTCATGTTCGACCTTTCGGTCTCAGTGTTCTGAGGCCATATCTGCATATGCTAGGCTTGTCAAGTTTAACCCGAGTATTCTGCGTGTGCAAAACTGGCTTGCACCCGTTGTATGTGAACATAGAGCTTATCACACCCGATCATCACGTGGTCTCGACACGATGAACTGTAGCAACGGTGCATACTCAGGGAGAACACTTATACCTTGAAATTTAGTGAGAGATCATCTTATAATGCTACCGCCATACTAAGCAAAATAAGATGCATAAAGGATAAACATCACCTGCAATAAAAATATGTGACATGATATGGCCATCATCATCTTGTGCCTTTGATCTCCATCTCCAAAGCATCATCATGATCTCCATCGTCACCGGCTAGACACCTTGATCTCCATCATAGCATCGTTTTCGTCTCGCCAACTATTGCTTCTACGACTATCGCTACCACTTAGTGATAAAGTAAAGCAATTACATGGCGGTTGCATTTCATACAATAAAGTGACAACCATAAGGCTCTTGCCAGTTGTCGATAACTTTTACAAAACATGATCATCTCATACAACAATTTATATCTCATCACGTCTTGACCATATCACATCACAACGTGCCCTGCAAAAACAAGTTAGACGTCCTCTACTTTGTTGTTGCAAGTCTTACTTGGCTGCTACGGGCTTCTAGCAAGAACCATTCTTACCTACGCATCAAAACCACAACGATTTTTCAAGTGTGTTGTTTTAACCTTCAACAAGGACCGGCCGTAGTCAAACTCGATTCAACTAAAGTTGGAGAAACAAACACCCGCCAGGCACCTGTGTGCGAAGCACGTCGGTAGAACCAGTCTCATGAACACGGTCATGTAATGTTGATCCGGGCCACTTCATCCAACAATACCGCCGAATCAAAGTAAGACATTGGTGGTAAGCAGTATGACTATTATCACCCACAACTCTTTGTGTTCTACTCGTGCATATAACATCTATGCATAGACCTGGCTCGGATGCCACTGTTGGGGAACACAGTATTTCAAAAAAAATCCTACGATCACGCAAGATCTATCTAGGAGATGCATAGCAACGAGAGGGAAGAGTGTGTCCACGTACCCTCGTAGACCAAAAGCGGAAGCGTTTAGTAACACTGTTGATGTAGTGGAACGTCTTCGCGATTCAACCGATCCTAGCACCGAACGTACAGCACCTCCGTGTTCAGCACACGTTCAATGTGATGACGTCCCTCGAGCTATTGATCCAGTTGAGGATGAGGGAGAGTTCTGTCAGCAGGACAGCGTGGTGATGGTGATGATGAAGTTACTGGCATAGGGCTTCGCCTAAGCACTACGACGATATGATCAAGGTGTGTAACTGTGGAGGCACTGGTACGCATTGGAGCTATACAAATAGTTTTTAACCCCTTTCCGCCACGGGATTTGGAACCGTCTCCAAGTGAGTGTGGGCGATATCGGGGTCCTTCCCACATGACCGAGAAACCGTCGGGGATAGGGAGCCTTGATGCATACAGTTGTCCCTATATAACCGTTTCCGATATCTCGAATATCCCAAACGCTTCATCCTTGCTACTCGTTTGTGCTCGCATTGACATCGCAATCGAATTTTTGTGGTTTTACCTAATACCAGGCAGATTCCAGGCACGGGAGCTTTCCAGGCAGATTCCAGGCACGGGAGTTTTACGATGCCTGGCACATCACAAACAGTTCTTGATTATAAACTGTGTACGATAGGTAGACAATCACACACATTTAGTTTTCCCACACCGTATGTGATAGTGTATGACATCACACACGCTTTGCAAATGACAACTATGTGCATGCTTGCACAGGTTTCCTCTCTGTGAACCGTCTCGGATTATGGTGTATATCACAAACGTTTGTGTTTTACCAACCGTGTGTGCCGTAATGACCTGCACAACGTAATTTCGCCCTAACTTAATTGCTGCTATTTAAAATTGTACCTAATTTAAACTTGAAAGTACGCTATAGCTTTATTCATGTCCATCAGGTTCAAACAACCAATGCATTATTCGATTCACAGGTACATATGTTTAAGAATTACATAAGAACCAAATAAAGAATGATGAACCAGGGTTCTATACTTGTACTATTACAGATGGTAAAGAAAGAGGCAACAGACATTCCGGTTGTTGAACAAGGTGTAGCAGAATGGCCCTATTATGCTCTCCTGGATGCAGAAGGCATGCAGGACTCTAGTCCAACCCCTTGTGATGGTCGGCCGCCAATCATGTAGTTTGAGAGGTAATCTTGAGTAAACTGCTTCAGGATCCACTACAAAGGAAAAAAGATTCAGATATTGTCATCTAACATAACTCATTACGGGCAGTAAAAAGAAGGCTACAAGGTTCTTACTTACCATCCTGCAGTTCACTGTTGTCTTGCATAAAGTGTAAACAAATAGTTCGATTGACATCTTTTGACCCATTTTAATAACAATCTTTATCAGTTTCCTCACTTGATGCTGGTTCATGAATATCTCATTGCCCCATACGCAGAAAGGGTCGAAGTGTGGATCTTGGGCAATGATATATGTACCTAAAAGCACCAAGTTAATATTAGAAGCTAAACAACAATTGAAAAATGATATAGTACAACACTCTCTCCATCCCATTATATAAGATTTTATTACATGTATATCTAGATATCATCAGAACATTAAGGTAACACTCTTCCTTGTTGCTATGTAGCCTGGGATTGCATATTTTTTCATTCAGTACAATGCATGTTGCTATGTAGCCTCAGATATATTAAATATGGCCCTATTTAACCTACTGATAAATGGGTTACAGATATATTCAGTGAAATGTCTGATTCGATGATTAATCCCTTATCAGCCCCAAGCTATATGGTAGCAGCTACCGATATCCGGAACAGTGAGTACATATAAGCAATGCGATGAAACTAACCTCGATGGAAAACAATATTGTTCTCAATATTGTCCTACATGAGTACATATAAAGGCATGTTAAGCACAACAGGCTAAACATCAACCAAATATATCCATGGTAGACAACATAATCTACAAATGATAGCTTCAGCGTGCAGGCTTAAGCACGGTAGTTAAGCAAAACATGAAGTGGAAATGTGTGTTAACTGCATCAGGCATAACATTTAAAAACAAGCAAATAGTCATTCAAACTGGTATTGTGCAGGTCTACGGTACAATAGTTATTGTTAAAAAAACGAAAAGGCATGTTAACTGCAATATCCTTAACAACAACCAAATATCGTAATTCATAGTGGTATTGTTGAAACTGTTATTGATGAAATTGAAATGCATGGCAAATAGTTGCACATATAGAGCATCACATTGTGAAGAACTGAAATAAACAAGTCATAAGGACATCTCTAGGCGATCCTTAAAAAGTCAAAGGATTGAACTTAGTCGATCCCCTAAACTTAAGGTCGTGCTTGGAATGGTTGTATTTCAATACGGAGGTGTATAACTTACACCTATAAGTTATTGGCCGCTGTGCAAATTCCAGCCGGAATTCAAACGACTGGCGCAGGTGTGTATTTTTTACAGGTGTATTCAAAAGACAAACGGCGATCCAAACAGGGCCTAAGGTTGTAAACTTCAATTTGATCAAGTTCAAACCAGGTTCAACCAAAAGTAGCATGCATTCAAACATAAACATAGATAGTTTTGCATAAACGAACATAAAACATAAATTTAAACTAAGCTAAACTACTTTTGGTCGAAGTAGAGGTCGGGCCAATCCTTCCTCGTCATGTACGGTGTGCCGCGAGCCAGGTCCGGGTCTGTAACGTCGTCGGGGTCGTTGGGGAAGGCACTCCTCCACTCGTCGATGTCGATCTCCTCATCCTCAGGGCCCACCTTAACACCCTCCGCGCCGCCGTCGCCGCCGCCTTTGACCTCGTCATCGAAGGAGAGCGCGATAACCTCGCCGCCATCCGCATCGCCGTCCTCGCCGCCTTCGACCTCGTCATCGGAGGAGAGCGTGATAACCTCGCCACCCTCCGCACCGGAAAAGATCGCCCGCTCCACCTCCACGAGCTCCGGATGCTGCCGGCAGAGCTTCTGCATGTAGGCCTTGGCGGCGGCCTCGGCCTCGGCCTCGAGGTGCTCCCATGCCTCGCGGTCCTCCCGCGCCATAGCCGAGCTCACCACCCCTGGCTTCGGCGGAACGAGGTCGACCGGACGTGTGCCGAAGGGGAAATTGAGCCTAGCCGCCGTGTTGTGGTAGCGGACCTGCCAGCGGTCGTACTCCATGGCCGCGAGCTCGGTCGTGTGGAAGCTACCAAGCCACTGGCGAGTGTGGGTCTCCCGATCTGTAATCTCGGCGACCCACGTCCCCCACCGCCACTGTCGGACCCCGAGGTAGGACCTCGTCGGCTGCCGGGTCCGAGGGAGGACGGGGAAGTCTTTGAACCGGTGTAGGGGTGTGGCGGCGGGGGAATTGGGGGACCGGCCACAGCAGATCGAGCCCGCGGAGTATGATGGGGACACCTCGGCGGCCACCTCGCTGGCGTCGGGCGAAAAGGCCACGATAAACCTCTTTTTGGCCATTGGCTCCTCGAGCTCCCTAGCACACAGGCAGAGGTTGGGGATTGAGGCGCCGGCAATGGCGGCGACCTACCAATGGTTTCGAGGGTTGTGTGTGTCTATGTGAGCGGAGGTTTTGGGGTGTGTGTGGAGGGGGCGGGGGGCAAGGCGGTGTTTGAGGAAATATTGCGGCAATTGAAAATTTACTAGGCGGGAGTAACAAGGCGGGGCTACTGAAAATTTGGATCAAGGGCGAGCAGATATTTTTGAGATTGCGAGGGATGCAGAGGCGGGAGTAAAATGCCGGGGCTACTGAAAATTTGAATCAAGGGACTAAAGCAGTGCGGGAGTAACAAACATCGCACACGGTCCGCACATACTAATTGTGTGCTATCAAACATTAAAATCTTCCAGACGCTAGATATTTTCGAGATTACAAGGTAGTAATATTTTCGAGATTGTGAGGGATGCAGAGGCGGGAGTATTTGGGGAGCGAGCAAGTGTGCTTGATACGCCGGCTGTGGACTGAAGCCGACGCACCTTCTCGCGTAAGCCATAGGCGTACTATACACCGACGGTGCTCCAAGATATTTGTACTACATCTCACACGGTGGTGATAATAAATTGTGCGGGATCTACTTGATTTGAATTACATAATGGGATCACAACGGCAATGGACGCTATTTGAATTGCTAGACCTTTTATCTGCAGTGAACATGCAACTATATGTGTGTCGTAAAAGAATTGGAATTATTCAGGGTTCGTTTGGACATTTTATACATTAAACTGGTTTTCTAGCCATTTCAGGTGCACAATTCAAAATTAAACTACATGCACATGCTCTGGTGCATATAAATTGGTTAAAAAAATCAAATTTGTGTCCTTGAGTGCATGCTTAGGTCCCATGCAAGAAATGGGAACAAATTTCAAACACCAAGGTACTATTGATTGCCGGCAAAACACTGAGATACCTGGTTTTTAAATTCTAGTAAATCCAAAACTCGTTTGAAATTCATGAAACTTGGCATGGTATCATGGAGCGGCATCAACATGCCATGGTAAAAAATTTGTCCCATTTCGGGACAGGTTTGGGTATAAGCTTCTCACAAACCAGAGCTTCTCACAACAAGCATGATGGTTTCGGTACGGAACTTGCCACCTTTGGAAATGAAACGATATATGTTGCCTCTTATTGCTTTCAAAAAATTTCTAGTGCCAACATAGAACAACATGAGTGTTTTGTTAAGTTTTGGAATTTTTCGGGGTTCGTTTGGACATGTTTATACATTAACTGGGTTTTCTAGGCATTTTATGTGCATAATTCAAATTTGAAATGCATGCACATGCTCCAGTGCATACAAATTGGTTGAAAAATCAAATATGTGTCCTTGGGTGCATGCTTAGGTCCCATGCAAGAAATGGGAATGAATTTCAAACACCAGGGCACTGTTGATTGCCGGCAAAACGTTGGGATACCTGGTTTTTATATTCTAGTAAATCCAAAACTCGTCTGAAATTCATGAAACTTGGCATGCTATCATGGAGCGGCATCAACATGTCATCGTAAAAAATTTGTCCCATTTGGGGCAGGTTTGGGCATAAGATTCTCACAAAGCAGAGCTTCTCACAACAAGCATGATGGTTTCGGTAAGGAACGTGCCACCTTTGGGGACGGAACAATATCCGTTGCCTCTTATTGCTTTCAAAAAATTTCTAGTGTCAACATAGAACAACATGAGTGTTGTGTTTAATCTTGGAATTTTTTGGGGTTCGTTTGGCCTTTTTTATACATTAACTGGGTTTTCTAGGCATTTTATGTGCATAATTCAAATTTGAACTACAAGCACATGCTCCAGTGCACCAAAGTTGGTTGAAAAATCACATGTGTGTCCTTGGGTGAATTTCTAGGTCCTATGCAAGAGATGGGAATGAAATTCAAACATCAGGGTACTATTGATTGCCGGCAAAACGTTGAGATGCCTGGTTTTTAAATTCTAGTAAATCCAAAATTCGTCTGAAATTCATGAAACTTGGCATGCTATCATGGAGTGGCATCAACATGTCGTGGTAAAAAAATTGTCACATTTGGGGCGGGTTTGGGTATAAGCTTCTCACAACAAGCGTGATGGTTTTGGTAGGGAACGTGCCATCTTTGGGGACGAAATGATATCCGTTGCCTCTTATTGCTTTCAAAAAATTTCCAGTTCCAACATAGAACAACAAGAGTGTTGTGTTTAATCTTGGAATTTTTCGGGGTTCGTTTTGCCTTTTTTATACATTAACTGGGTTTTCTAGGCATTTTATGTGCACAATTCAAATTTGAACTACAAGCACATGCTCCAGTGCATATAAATTGGTTTAAAAATCAATTATGTGTCCTTGGGTGCATGCTTAGGTCCCATGCAAAAAATGTGAATGAATTTCAAACACCAGGGCACTATTGATTCCGACAAAAGGTTGAGATACTTTTTTTAATTCTAGTAAATCTAAAACTCGTTTGAAATTCATGAAACTTGGCATGCTATCATGGAATGGCACCCGACATGCTGTGGTATTTTTTGTGTCCATTTTGAGAGAAGGCGCACTCGAATAATGACAGCCAACAAAGGCATTTTGAAAAAATAGTTGCCACTTTAATATCTCAAACGTTTGTATAATTCAAACCGTGTGCGTTCTGTTAACCATTCATGTGACACCATATGTCTTAGTTTTAATGTGTATAGGAGGTGCCGTGTGGACAGCTGCTTGACTGAACGGGAGGCATGCGAGCACAGTCCAGTGCGCAGGCTCACCGGGAAGCGTACAAGTTGTTCAATGCAGGATCTGTGCATCTCTTCAACGCAAACGGTTCAGATTACGGTATGCAAATTAAAGCTAGACTTCGGCGCTAAGCCAAGAGACACTGCGATTTGTCAAAATATGCAGCTAAAAATCAATAGCACTATCTATTTTTTGCAACTAAAATTCAGTAATTAAGCATAGATTTCATTCATAGAGATTACGCAGTCGTTCTCACCGGGAAGCGAGACAGCCTTGGACCGCCGCCCGCCTCGCTCCCACTGGTCTATATTAATGGCGCCGCCGAGCAGACGCACCCCCCATCCTCGCCACACACACAATCCTTTCTCTCCACCCGCATCCTCGATGCCGCTCTGAGTCCTCAAAGCCGTCAGAGTGTATGAGGGTGCCGCCGAAATGCCCCATCGGAGGGAGTGGGGACGCCGGGGCTGCTGAAGCACCGGAGCACGGCGTGAATATGGAGACAGAGGTTTCCGTCGCCACCGACGAGGTGGAGAACGAGGCTGCCAACAAGCGGAGGCGGGTCGAGAAAGAACCGCAAGCGACTCCAGTAGGCCTATACTTCATCAACAACCTCCCCGATGATATGTTGATAGTCATCATATCCCTCCTCCCAATCAAATATCCGGCGAGGACAGCCCCCTTTCCCGGTGGTGGCTCCCCCTATGGCTCCTCACCCCTGTGGACCTCCTCGACGCCCACAAGCTCTGTCATGGCTATCGCCAAAGCTTGGATGAGTTCTCCCAGATCCTCGGCACTCACCATGGCCCAATCAAAGGCCTTATCACGGGCAAGTTCCATTCCAATGGAAAGGACCGAGCCAAGCTTGACGAGTGGTTCCTATCCCCCGCCATAGATCAGCTCGAGAAGCTCAGTTCTAATGATGGGCATATGCGCTTGTTGCCAACGTCCGTGCTCCGCTTCGTGCCCACGCTTCGCCTCACCAAGTTCATGAACTGCCATCCCCCCTTAATGACGCGCCCGCTCTTTTTCTACCACGACTGAAGCACCTCGAGCTCTTCGATGTCCGCATCCCAAAGGATGACATGGAGCGCCTTTTCAGCGGCTGTACTGCACTCGAGTTCCTTCGTCTTCAGGCGATGAATTGGTCAAGTACCTTGCACATCACCTCCAGGACTCTTCGGACTATTTATGTGTGTTACTGGTGCTGCAACGAGAGATCACAAAAGGTGGACCACAATATGGTCATCCAGGACACACCTTCACTTGAGAGATTACTTGTAGCTGATCAATAAGGTCCAACAAGAATCAATGCCATTTCTGCACCTAAATTGAAAGTGGTGGACTACTCGTCTCTCAAATACTACAACTTTCAGGTACAACAGTCGCCTTATACCTCTCCTTCTTGATATCAACGTTATTTCTAGTTTTGAAGATGTATGTTCGTCTGTCATCCAGCGAAGCTTCACCCAGACTCTGGGCACAGTGAAGGTCTTGGCAGTCTTGGCACTAGAATCTGTCGGCCCCAACCTGGACCAAGTTGTCAGTTGCCTGAGATGCTTTCCGTGCCTGAAGAAGTTGTATATCGAGGTGATGTTCCTTTCCTGTTAAATGTTAACAATAAGGGAGTTCAATTTTTTGCACCTTTTCCCCAGTTTAGAATGACAATGTGCTACAGTTTCTGAAGGAATTTTGGAGGATTTTAGGACATACACCCCCACCCCATATTGGTTGCTTCATTCATATGGTTACAATCGTCCATAAGCATTTCTCCTTTGGATTCATTTGTACTAGTTTTCTTAGGGAATTTTTCATCCAATCCAACCTCTTATGAAGAAGGCTACATGTTTCTAGATTGTAATCAAATGCCCATGTTAATCATGCCAGATCAAAGATGGCACGTTGGTGCATTTTACAAATCCTGCAAACCAAATGGGTGTGTAGCAGTGTTCAAAACTGCATGTAGGCACTAACACATTCTCTTCTTTTGCAGATAATAATAGGCCCAGAGGTGGATAATGTTTATAATGACAATCACATCAAATGCATGGATCTGCAAATCTTAAATATTACTTTGAACTCCTACCGAGGGACCTTATCAGAGATTACACTCGCCAGGTTCTTTCTTGCCAGAGAAAAGGTGCTGGGGATACTGAGGTTGAACACACATTTAATTAGGAAAGATGAATGGTATGATTATCAGAGCCGGTAGGTACTGCGGAATGGAAGAGCCTCCAAAAATGCCAAACTTCGTATTGGAAGAGCATATGGCAAAGCAATTGGAAGTCATTGTGTCAAACCCATACATGACTTGTCAGCGGCTGATCCCTTTTCAGAAATGATGAAGTTCGCAATGTTTGAATTTGGGCGTTGTAATCTTTGAATTTGAATCTTGCAATATTTATGGTATTTGTTATATTGAACCATTCATGTTATCTTGTCTCAACGCAAACAGTTCATCCGAGTGAACCGCATGTCGTATATCGCACACACCTTGATCTGGCTGACCGTTTTTTGTGTTGTCTAATCACAAATAGTTCATCCGAGTGAACTGTATGATTTACATCGCACACACCTTGATCTGGCTGACCGTTTCTTTTGTGTTGCCTAATCAAAAACAGTTCATCCGAGTGAACTGTATGCTGTACATCGCACACACCTTCATCTGGTTGCCCATTTCTTTTGTTCCTCCACATAAAAAATGGTTAATTGAACTGAAATGTATGCCCTACATCGCACACGCAACTAAAATTTGAACCGTGTTTGATGCATCCTCCATCGCGAACGTTTTGCACCTTTTTTGACGAGTTTTTCACACCACCGTTTGTGATTATTGCATCGCACACAGTTTCGTCGAAGAGTCTCTGATCATAGTGTCGCGTTAGCAGCATCCTGTAGTAGTGAGGGGGGCATCGCATACGGCTAAGACAAATCTTGGAGTGCCTTTGGGGTGCCCCCTTGCCCACGTATATAAAGGAGGAAGGGAGAGAGGCCGGCCCTCCTAGGGGCGCCCCAAGTGTAGGAAGTCCTACTAGGACTCCCAAGTCCTAGTAGGATTTTCTTTCCTTTTCGGAGTAGGAAATTGGGAAAGGAGGGAGAGGGAGAAGGAAAGGGGGGCCGCGCCCCCAACCCTTGTCCAATTCGGTTTGGGCAGGGGGGAGGCGCGCGCCACCTCGTGGCCCTTCTTCCCTCTCTCTACTAAAGCCCAATAAGGCCCATTAACTTCCTCGGCGAATTCCCGTAACTCTCTAGTACTCTGAAAAATACCTGAATCACTCGGGACCATTCCGATGTCCAAATATAGCCTTCCAATATATCGATCTTTACCTCTCGACCATTTCGAGACTCCTCGTCATGTCCATGATCTCATCCAGGACTCCGAACAAACTTCGGTCATCAAATCACATAACTCATAATATAAATCGTCATCAAACGTTAAGCATGCGGACCCTACGGGTTCGAGAACTATGTAGACATGACCGAGACACATCTCCGGTCAATAACCAATAGCGGAACCTGGATGCTCATATTGGCTCCTAAATATTCTACGAATATCTTTATTGGTCAAACCGCATAACAACATACGTCATTCCCTCTACGAATCTCGTTACCGGCAAGTCTCTTTACTCGTTTCGTAATGCATCATCCCGCAACTAACTCATTAGTCACATTGCTTGCAAGGCTTATAGTGATGTGCATTACTGGGAGGGCCCAGAGATACCTCTCCGACACACAGAGTGACAAATCCTAATCTTGATCTATGCCAACTCAACAAACACCTTCGGAGACACCTGTAGAGCACCTTTATAATCACCCAGTTATGTTGTGACGTTTGATAGCACACAAGTGTTCCTCCGGTATTCCGGAGTTGCATAATCTCATAGTCATAGGAATATGTATAAGTCATGAAGAAAGCAATAGCAATAAAACTAAACGATCATTATGCTAAGCTAATGGATGGGTCTTGTCCATCACATCATTCTCTAATGATGTGACCCCGTTCATCAATTGACAACACATGTCTATGGTCAGGAAACTTAACCATCTTTGATTAACGAGCTAGTCAAATAGAGGCATACTAGGGACACTTTGTTTGTCTATGTATTCACACATGCACTAAGTTTCCGGTTAATACAATTCTAGCATGAATAATAAATATTTATCATGATATAAGGAAATATAAATAACAACTTTACTATTGCCTCTAGGGCATATTTCCTTCAATACCTTGGTTCTTAACTGAGAGAAATACTTATCTCTACTTTGATGCATCACCCTTTCCTCTTCAAGGGAAAAACTAACGCAAGATCAAGAAGTAGCACTAAGTAATGGAAAGGGGGGATGCCCGGAAAAAGATCTTCCCTCATACACGTTCGCGACTTCTCACGCCATTAGACGTCTAGGCCGTCCATTGTCCAGATCGAACCGTTTTCGGCCGTCCAAACTGATCTGTGTGCCCGTTTTCCTACTGTCCTAAGGGGCACTTTTCCGGCGGCAAAAGCAGAGTATGCTTGTTGATTGGGCTTTTTGGCCGAGGGAACCGGCCCATTAGGCTGAGTGTTTGTGTTGTTTCCGTGGATAGCTACCATTTTCGATCTCATCAGGAAAAAGGAGCCCTAAAAATCAAGAAAAAGGAAAAGGAAAGCGACGGTTCAGTTGCGATATTCCCTAATTTCCCCCGTCCACGTCGACACCGCAAACAGAAACCCCGCTCCGATCCCCTCCTCCCCTCTGCTCCCCGCCGCATTGGAAACCCAAATACGTTGGATCAGATCATTCTTGGAGCTCCTCCCGTCCATGTCGGCTCTGTGTGGTCACTCAACTCGTTTCGCCAAACCAAGTTCTACACCCGCGGGTTCTGATTGCGGCTAACCCTGTGATTGTGCGGCTCCCTCCTTGTTGAAATGGTTAGGGTCAGTTCATGATCCAGCACCTTGAACAATGTAGTGGTGCAACCAGAGATCCCGCAGCAACTAGGGGTGCCTCTTCTATAAGCGCAGCCGACTGCCTGAGCCGACATCACCGCAGGACGAAAACGACTGCTGCACAGGGACCTCTGGTGGAATCATTAGGGTTTCGATACGGAATTTGAAGATGTTGCCCGGACCGTCATATCGGAGCCATGGGCTCGATCACGAACGTTCGTTGTCTCACGCTGAAACCGGGCCAGTCCAACCGACAGGGCCCAGCAAGAGGCTACAAAAAAGGAAAAAGGGAGAGTTGTGCGCGATGTGGCCAGACTAAGGCTTAATATGGGCCAAAATTCGGCCCACAGCCGACCGATATTTCTTTCCTTTTTTCACGAGAAAAGGAAATTTTATGAAGAGGCCCTTGTAATTATGGAAAATTATGCAAAAGCTCATCCATGAGGCCACATGCATTTTTCATAAAGCCCTGGAGGTCCAAAATGTGCCCAGAATGCCCTGTTTCGACCAGGATTTCGCGAAGAAGCTCAAGGAATCGTCAAAAAATCTGGAAAAAATTCCAAAAAATATCCTCAAAAGTTGTATGCACCTACAGGAGCACTTGGGGACTTGAAAGGTTTGTCCTCGAATCCAAAAAGATTCTTAAAGGTCATAGTTATGTCTTGGGGACTCCGGAAGACGTCGACAACCATCAGAGGGACCGGTGAAGGACGATGAGGACACAATCTACCTACTGAGTACATCAACAAGAAGTAGAAGTCAGGTCCACCTCCCAAACATCCTTCGACAAATGTAAGATTGTTGATCTGAAGACACAAAGAAGACTTTTATGACTCTTGCTCAAGGGGACTCCTATTACAGTAAAGGATTTTAATCCTACTTAAGGTGCCAACCCCTGTCCTACATGGAATACCACATCACCAGTCAAGACCTGTCAAAGGAAGAAGACCACATAAAAGAATAAATTGAAGGAGAAGACAAAGTAGCAAAGTACAAGCCCAATCAAGGAGGCCTCTCCTAGTGTAGGGATTTTCAACCTAAAGGACCACAACCCACCTCCTGGCCCTATTGGGAGCACATGGGTCAAAGGACAATAAGTTACCTAGTTCTATCCTCCCACCTCCTTACTGGTAGCCTTGGTCATTTGTCAAGGACCCCTAGGCTATATGACCCCCCCCCCCACCCGACATGTAACCAACTCACTCTCACTTGTGTTGACTCAAGTGGAGGATCACTCTTACCTTCCAAGCCCCTTCAGGAGGGCAAACGAAGGCCGAGAGCTCGGAGTCCAAGGGACCTTGTAAGGCTCGGACTAGTCGGGAGTAGTGGGACACCAAAAGCGGTTGCACTCTAAGTGTCCCATGCACCATGCACCACTCTCGACGATCCTCCCATAGGACGTAGGTCGCGCTCCCACGAGGCGACTGGACCTATTTAAAAACATCGTCATGCCACTTTGTTAAGTGTACGACGAGTCGTACACACCCTCGCTAATTTCTGACCACGCTACCATGGATACCCCATGGTCAAAAGTTGATTCTCGCACCTCAACACAAAAACCATTCGATCTATTAACAAATCTAAACTTAGCTATCTCGTGTGCCACCACATTGGCCTGCTTGTTTATCTTTGCCGGCTTAAAATTTGGAAGTGGCTTTGTGACGACTAAAGCCTTCTTCTTCAAATCAACGAGGGACAACCTATTAAGGGTATCATGTGCTAGGAAAGAAACCACAAAAGAGCAATCAATTTCCAAAATAAACAGACCTATGAAGAGTGATATCGATATACAAACCAGCGAGACACATTTGAAGCTCTGCTTTATCAATATAATCTCAAGAGGAGGTAAGGAGGTCGCCAACTGAATTTTTGGCAACAACCCCAAACTCGGAGCGCAAATACTCTCCACAAAATTACCATCCAGATGGTGCATAAGTCTATTCACCTGGACCATCAGGCTATTAGATATCGCATGCCAAACAAAATTCTGATCTTCTGATGGACATTGGCCTTCTATATGACATTCCAAAGCTCCTTATCCCCATTCACGCCTCCACTTGATTGCCCACAATCCTCCTTACGCTCCTTAAGCTTCAAACGCCAGATTATGCACCCGCAATAAAAATCGTTTGTCCACCGAGCCTTGAATACACATGTTTAGAATTTCTTCGGCATCATGAGGATAGAATGAGTGAGTGATCAAATTTACATCCCTTCTTCGACCTGCTCATGACACCCATTTGACATGGTTCTATTATTTTTAGCTAAAATCTTTAGACTAGAAATCATAAGGATCCAAATATTTATACTAGATCCATCAAACGCTCTTCAAATAACCCTTTTTTTAGAAGTTCCAGTCCATGCATAATACCTTGCTGAGTCACCGACCTATGAAAAGACCATACAAGAAGATGCCCTGTCAGGATAATCACCAAATCCTCATGGGAAGTAGTCCCATACCTCCCTCGTCAAATGGATTTTTCTTTGTTTTATAGTTTGTCCCAAGCTAGCCGATGGGTTTTCTTTTGTTCTCTTCATCTCCCCACCAAAAATTCCGAATAATCTAAGATAATTCCTCACATAAAAGAAATTTTAAAATTCTCATTCCATAGGCTAAAGGAGGTTCTATAACTAATGTTATCTAAACTTCCCACTATAAGCACATTTTTCAATCCAGTCACATAGCCTTCCTTGTCAAACATATGTATTCTTTCTTTCTTCTAGCACTAGTAAACCCAGATATTTATAACTAAAACCATCAGCACTAAACCATAGTGGCCACTTCTCCAAGCTACAACTCTCCCAAACATAATAAAGCACACTTATCATGACTCAACTGACCCGTCCCTCCTCATAAATCGTCAAAACATTTTTAATTGTCTAAAGTTCAATCGATGGTCCGCTTAAAGAAGTTTAAAAAAAGCAGGTTGTCATCAACGAACAACAAATGAGATATACCTGAATCCTGTTTGTTGATATGAAATTTTAGAAGGGACCCTTTATCACACGCATCCAAGGACAGACCTATGCCGGAAGAGTACAGAGATAAAGCCCTTGCATGAGCCTGCAAGAAAGGGAAAATGAATCCAAATTTTCTGCTTCCACATAATTTTCTCCTTGATAAGGAGCTCTTCCATCTTTCTAAGAATTCTCTTCCTCTATAAAATAGTCAACCGATCATTTCTTTTAGAAAGAGATAAATCTCTTACGAGCCCCATCAAGCTTTTTAGGAAGATAACTTGTGTGCTCTAATTTCTTTTTAGGAAGATAACTTGTGTGCTCTAATTTCATTAACCTATCCAGATTACCAGCCACGTCTTGGAGATTCTCAATTCAATTTGTTGCCCAGAGCTCCAACAGGATTTAATTTGCTCACCAAGCTCCAACAGGATTTAATTTGCTCATCAAGAACGAAACCAACCTTACGTCTCCCAAGACTCGCATCTCAATTACTCCCTCCGTTTCAGTTTACAAGTCCTACGTGTATACCTAGGCTACCAATTTTATCATCCTAATATAAACTATATAACACAAAAATTATACCGTTTAAAAATAGAACATCTGAAGTTTATATTGATATATTTTTTATAATATATGACTTGTATTACGGTTATAAACTGACGTCCTAGAGGTACGCCCTGTAAACTGAGTGAGGGGGAGTAGTCAAACCCAACAGCTCAATAAGAAGAGGGCACTGGTTTTGCGTTCATAAAAAGATGTTGGCGAACGCAACTCAATAAAAAGAGGGCATTGGTCTTGCGTTCATAAAAAGATGTTGACAGATTAGGTTCTCAATGCATGGCATGTGCCGCCCGCCACAACGGTATTTCCCACGTCTACGGACCACGATGAAATGACGAGACTGAATGGCCCCGGTTCCTGCAAATACCATCATGGCCCCTAAGAAGATACTACTCTCAAACAAAGGATCTTGATGGAGTCGAACCATCATTCCCAGCAATTTGTTTGCTAGAATGCTCTTTCCAGTTCAGAGCTGAAGATCCACCATTTATTCATCTTTTATCTTTTAATCTTCTAAGTTGACAAAATATGCAGATCAAGCCATTTCAGACTCGAGCACAGCCCCAAGATTCTTCTCCAATCCAATTGAATTTGATTTGAAACAAACCCACTTTGAATAAGCCTGCTTATACTGAAAAAATTACATAATTTTGTTTTTAACAACTTTGTTAAGACAAAGGTTAAAAGCATGCATAGCTATTGTTAGACAAATGTTAGAAGACAAATTAAATTATAGATTTGTTTGACAAATCAAAAATATTCAGATCAAGCCAAGACGAGCCATGCAGAGCAAAATTCTCCAATCCAATCTAACTTGAAACGACTTTCAGCCAATTTGAATTTGCCTGCTCACTAAAATAAATCAGAAAGACATTCAGCATATTCTTGTTAGAAGGAAAGCATAAAAATAAGAATTACAAACTGTAAAAAAATATTCAATAAATTGAATCACAGTTCATAATAAGTCAGTCTTCACAGAAGACATTTTAAGCTATGAAAAAACCGCACGCTGGGTTCTCTAATCTTACATATTGCAATTTAAGCAGGCAATCAGCGAGCTGAAATTGCGTAACTAACCAGGCTTCCTCGACGCAGCGCCTGCACCTTACAGAATATATCAACACATTCTTCAATTCAGGTTTCAGTATATCAAACACTAGCAACATTTCTTAAGAGCGAAAATGGCATTGACAATCATAACTGGTCTGCAACTTCATTAGATATGAAGATCTGCCTCCAGTAATCCTCAAAACGAATCCAACTTTCCACGTGAGGTAGTATGATGCAGCAGCAATATTTGGACAAGCTCCAGTAACTAAGTATACAAATAAATTTCGAAGACTAACTAGTTGTACACAAAGGAATCAAGTCTTCCGATGGTATATACATAGAGAAGTACTCATGGTAACCAACAGGAAATGCAAGCAACTCGCCTTCTTAGGACCACAAGACTACGGACACGGCATGGTAAGATAAAATAAATATGCAGAGTTATTAAAAGTTCTCAGGATCACTTAGCCCGTGTTGCGCAAGTAGATGGTGGGAATTTCCCTATTTTCATTCTCGGGGTGCAAGGGTACAAAATTACGGGTATGATCAACCTTGTATCAAACTGAAGGTCCACCATTTATACAGTTGCTCGCACAAGCATTTTTGGATCGACAACTACGAGGTCAGTTCAGATTGACCCTTCAGAAAAGGGTACCAATGTTTCAGGGTCACTTCAAATTTAAATTGATATAACGCTGAAAGAAGCAGTTAGATGTACCTTCGTGCGTAGTTAAATTGATCCTCACAACGTAGTTACCGCTGCGCCCAGGCCTGTCTGACATATTTGCTATGTACGATCGTGGTGTACTTCAGTTGATGCCGCAAAATCAAACACAGGAGAAGGACAGAGACACATGGCAGGGTGGAGAACCCGGGCAAAGTAGAACAAATAGATTGTTCCCGTGCGATCTCCACCCCGCAAACACCACCAAATATACTTTTTATTGTCTCGTGGCCTGCCAAGGCGAGCGCACCCTACATGGCAAAGGCCGTCCTAGCCTACCAATGTACTGGTACATCAAGTAGTACAATACGCATGTGCTCACATGCGCATCATCAGCTTACCAACACAATTACCTTTCTGTGATGCTTGGAGACAGGCCAGCATCATCTTGTGAGCCGAAGGGAACACGTACATCATTTGATCGGCAAACAGAAACCATATATCGGATGGCCAGTTTCCTTCTGGCGCCTTGCGGAGACAAGAAAGCCTCAAGAAAGCATTCTTCAGCTTAACCACCAACCATCGTCTGAGAAGATTTCAGTGGCGTTGGCCGTGGGCATCATAAACCAGTGAAGATGAACCAGCAGGAGTGGCGTTCCACGGAGATAAACATCCACAGGGGCATGCGAACAGGAAGCAGATGGCATAAACTGACGGATCTGACGCATCAACCGATTCAGCCGTCACAAACGGAAGGCCACAAAATCCCTTCGCTTAAGGGATAGACATGTATTTGGAGAGGCGAATCGTCCACCACTTAATCAAAAAGAAGAGATAACCCATGAGATCTGAAAGGCGTTGACGAATATTCAGAACAGAAATCCTGATTAGGTGAACAGCGTACTACAAAAGGTTGTCTAACTTTGGCTCCATAATATAGTTATAAGAAATTTGGAACAGAAATAATTTGGAATTTAAGACAACAATCCAGGAATCCCCATAACAATCTTATAACGAATAAACAAACACATATATAGATCGAATTCGTAGTACTAGGGCAAGAATGAAGACAAACATATACTCTCTTGGATCTAGATCTAGCTTTGTTTAAAAAGCGAAATCATACCCAACTACCTAATCACGACCAAACCATACTGGTAATCTGAAGTAGACCATACATGATTCTATCTAACAATTCAAAGACCTAAAGTAAGAGAAGAAAGGAGATAGTTGGCACCTCACGATCCCCGCGACGGAACGAAGATGAGCCGTCCCTGCGACGGGCGGTGCTGGGAGCAGGAGAGAACGGGGCGAGGGGAACGCGTATATAAGAGAGACGGTGGTTGGTGCTTGGTGGATTCTCGATCACGGAGTCGGTTCGGGTGGTGGACGGCTCCGATCGGGTCACGTATAGCTGTCTATGTGCCGTTGTCGGTTGGGGGACGACGGAGGACCTCACGTCTCGCACGGACTCTTGGTCGCGTTTGCGTGCTCCCTTTGGCCACGTTTCCTCCGTCTGGTTGGCGTCATCCCTTGCGTCACAGGGAGGCCCGATCGTCTACATCCACGAACTATCTCGATATTCCTGTGGCCAGTTATGTGCTGGCTACGGTTGCATAAATAAGGCCTCGTGTAAGGTCATCTCCAACGTGAATCCGCAAATTTTCTTCTGCATTTATCTATGGATAGAGAGATCAGTCCGTGGACACGATGCGGAAGGCTGTCATCCAACATTATTCGCATACATCTGGCCTAGAATTCGAACTAACCAGAAGAAATTCATTCAAATACAGCCTTTCATATAAACCTGACGAATCTTATATACCTAATAGATTTATTCTCACTAAGCTATTTATCTAAACATCAAGCTATCCACGTCATCAACCCTTCTATCTCAAAAAAAAAACTGTTCCCACGTCATCACGGAAATAATCAATTGGTTTTTTATCGCACGCTTGTTAGCCCATTGGATCAGGCATCAGCTATAGCCCGACGCGGGGAAAACAGCCGCAATCATCTCCACCCAGCCTCTAACGTGCGCGCCGCTATTAATGCCCATCGCTCCGCAATCTTCTCACATTCCCATCGCATACCTTTCCTTCTCCCCTCCAGCCGCGCTACACATCTTCTACGCAAGCTGCAACCCATCAAGCCCTTCATCAGAAATCTTATCATGTCTACCGTACGGCGCGGCGGCCGGGATCCCATGTGCTCCTCCGGCATGACTGCCGATCTGGCTCTCCTCCGCGGCACTCCGGGATTCTCTTGGGCTACGTCCCCCTTGCTGGTGTGGTGCATGCATCGTAAGAGGCGGTGCCCTGGTCCTCCCGTCCCGTCTATGTCTCTGTTTCATCCACGGTAGCTCCGGCGCTGCTCCTCCACTGGCCGTCTGCACTACTCAAGCCAGCTGCAACCTCTTCTTGCATCCACCGTCCAGACAGTTGTCGCCTCCCTTCCCCGTTCATGGCCCAAGCTTGCCGCACAACCCCATTGCGGCTGCCTCATCAGTTACATCAGGCCACCCCATGCATGTTGACATCGTGTAGAGATGCTTCTACTACACACTCCAGGTATGCTGTGGATTTCCCCCTTTTGACTATTTCCAAAAAATTAAGTGATCAAGATTGGTTCTTTACTGTCGCAATTTCTCTTTTGATTCCTATAATATCTCTATTCCTCTTCGTCATAGTGTCTTTATCCATCATCTTTCTTTTCTGTTATTTTTTGGGATGGCTCCGTGTACATGTGTCCCTTGATTTTGCAGCAGGCCGCACCTACTTCTACTACCGCATGAAGGTATACGCACTGATGTTTCATCCTGTTTTTGATCTTTCAAGCCCATGCTGCATTCTAATTTCTTCCCCTTCCCTTACTGTTGTGCATCAGGATGTTCCATATCCCTGCCTCTTTATCTGCATTCAACCTTCCGACCACTGCATTTTTATTCGTCTACAGAGATCAATATTGCACTGTATGACCAGATCATGTGCTCAAGATTTTTATGGTTAATGTTGTCACTTTGTGATTATCTCTATACTACAATCTGTATTATTTTCGCAATAATTACAATGGTTTGTTCGTTTTATTCCTGCAAGTGTACGTGCATTCTAGGCATTCCCTTATATTTTACCCAAATCAATATGACCTCACTGACGACCGATGAGCTTCTGTGCTCTTCAATCAGTATGCCACATGCGAATGACTGATGAAGATTTTCTCTACTCTTAAATCCGAGTGATCTTAATATTGCAAAACTTCCTTCGCTTCCAGGTTTTATGCTTCAACTTATAATGCATGTACTTAGTATAAAGGTTAGTACTGCAAAACTTTCTTCACTTTCAGTCTCGGTGCCGCCTACGAGCACCTCAACCTGCACAAAGATTGGGAGAAAAGGATGGCAATCAATTTCCTATGAGTCAACATGATCAGGTAGATATGCAGCCGACAGAAGCATTTGCTTGGTCAGGGGAGGAGAAGGAGAACTGTTGTGTCACACATGAACTACACCATGAACTACTCCTCTGCTTCGTTAGTCGGATGCATTATTTTTTGCATGCATTGCTAAAGAAGCCCTCTAAAGAAATTACTTTACAAAAATGTTCAAATCTTCTCTAATGGTCTGCCGACAATAATCTTCTGTGTCATTCAACAAACTTCTATTTGTAATCTCTGATGTGTGTTGAATGTATCTCTAGATAGTCACAATATTTTGATGATTGCAGGTTACTTTTTTTTATTCGGCGATTGAGTCTCAATCATTCCGATGCTTTAGTGTTGTGACTTGTGAGTTACTTCAACATATATGCACACCCGAGAGTGTTTACAAGTATAGGCATGTGAGCTGTCCAAGGAAGAAGATATTATCTGATGGAATCATCTAGCAGTTCCTGATGGTTGTGCTCTCAAGTGCTATTTTCCTAATATATAGACGTAAGAACATCTTCTGCTTTAATTGTTATAGCATATTGTCATTCTTTTATTGCTTCAGTGTTACGCCCATAGTCTAATTATGTCCAGCTTTTGTGGAATTAGAAACAGTAACTTTACTAATCTCTCTTCACTGTCATAGTTGACATATCGTACATGCCATTGTTTTTGGAACAAGTTATCCTGACTTCCCAAGCCATAATTTTTACAATATTAATTACAATATAATAGACGGAATGCTTAATATGCTTATGGAAAGCTATATTCAGCTATTGAACCAAAGTTCTTCACTATGCTAAGTTTAAGAACTTACTCACTTACCTGGCATTGTCTTATGAAGTCAAATGTGCTTACTACTTTATGTCATTTGAAACTTACTTTTCTCGCTAATTGTTGTATAATAATTTACTTCACTGAATGTAGTAGAGGGTCAATAAAATTGCAGAATTATGATATAGCCTGAACTGGTATGTTTCTGTTCTCGCCATCATGCACATCTTCTTGCACACTATTCTGTTTCTACTCTTCAAGTGCCAGCATTGTCCTTCCTGTTAATGTAGATGACTGCTCGTTGTTGTCGCAAGATGAAGATAAGAAGTGAGATATGATGCAAGTGACTAAGAAGAAGCATTACCACCTCCAAAGGAAATCTCCAATGCCTATTTGAATTCAGGGTTTTTTATTTGCACTTTGTTTGTCAGATGTTTTGGTTGAGCGAATGATTGAGTAGTCACCGGAAGCAAGAACGCCACCAAATATTGATATAAACACATGGTTTTGTATTTTCCTATAGCCAGTTGTGCATTGTTCAGTTTTATGAAATGGTTTTATTTTACCTGAGAGATGACTGGTTAACAGTATACCTAAATTATCTATATGTATTTCATTTGTCTAATATATCCAGTTTGTTCTTGCTACAATCCCCGCAGCAATGCGCGGAGTGTCATCTAGTTTCATTATATTTACATCAATTAAGTAGTGCTTTTCCAACTCTGGAGGTATAATTAATACACCTAATCTATGATCGCCGACGCCCGTTCCCCGTGTCTGGCCATGAGCCCTGAGAACTAAAGCTTCCTCTTCTCCAGATTCGCCTCGGCGCTCTTCAGCTCCACCTCCGTAACATCCGCCTCTGGAGCCTCAAGAAGTGAAGTCGTCCACCTCCATGTCGCGCTTACTAGGGTTAGGGTTTTGTAGGATCGAAAGTATGTCTAGAGGGGGGAATGGACTACTTGGTCAAATAAAAAACTTTTTGTTTCCCAATTTTAGTTGTGGATAGATTTTAGCAATTACGACAAGCCAAGCAATCAATCTACACATGCAATTCTAAGAGTATAGCAGCGGATGTAAAACATTGCATATGAAGGTAAAGAGAAGAGTTTGGATAAGGCAAACACAATGGAGACACGAAGATTTTTTGCGTGATTCCGACAGGTGGTGCTATCGTACATCCATGTTGATGGAGACTTCAACCCACAAATGGTAACGGTTGCGCGAGTCCATGGAGGGCTCCACCCACATGAAGGGTCCATGAAGAAGCAACCTTGTCTATCCCACCATAGCCATCGCCCACGAAGGACTTGCCTCACTCGGGTAGATCTTCACAAAGTAGGCGATCTCCTTGCCCTTAAGAACTTCTTGGTTCAACTCCACATCATGTCGAAGGCTCCCAAGCGACACCTAACCAATCTAGGAGACACCACTCTCCAAAAGGTAATAGACGGTGTGTTGATGATGAACTCCTTGCTCTTGTGCTTCAAATGATAGTCTCCCCAACACTCAACTCTCTC
The DNA here is from genome assembly GCF_018294505.1 of Triticum aestivum. Taxonomy (NCBI): domain Eukaryota; kingdom Viridiplantae; phylum Streptophyta; class Magnoliopsida; order Poales; family Poaceae; genus Triticum; species Triticum aestivum. The sequence goes on from NC_057797.1 coordinate 465,886,980, forward strand.
TCATAGATTTGTCTATGGTGGAAGACGGATTTGAGTGGAAAGCAACTTAAGAAAGACTAGAAATCATGGTTCAAATGGTAGGAATGAAATCTCTTGATCTCAACACATGAGTAGGTGGTTCTCTCTTAGAAATGAATGGCGGAAGTGTAGGCACGTTCTGATGGCTCTCCTCAATAAGAAAGGTGGAGGGGTATATATAGCCTCCACACAAAAATCTATCTGTTACACACTTTTGACCCATCTCGATGGCACCGATTAGAAAACTTGGTGGCACCAATCAATACAAAAATAGGAACGTTAGGAATCTCGGTGGGACCAGAGGGAACAACTCGGTGGTACCGATGTGCTAGGGCTTAGGGCAAACTTCATCCCGGTGGCACCGATTGTGTCGTGGAATTGTCACAGCAGATGTCCTAGCGAAAGGACTTAGTCGTAGGGCCATCGCAACTAGGAAGCTTAAAGGGGTTAATCTGGACAAAGGACACAAGAGGTTTTATACTAGTTCGGCCCCTTACGATGAAGGTAAAAGCCTACGTCTAGTTGTGTTGGTATTGTTGGGGTTTCGATCACCAAGAGGCTTAACTCACCGGCTTGGTTATCGATCTCTTGTTTCTTGCCCTAAGCCGCCACCGGGTCATCCCCTTATATACACGAGCTGACGCCTGGTGGCCTGCAGAGTCCCGGCTGGCTCATAATCGTGCCCGGCTCGGTGACTTCCTTTACATGCCTTTCTTTACAAGTCTTTCCTTACATACAGCGGTTTGTAATATTGGGCCTTAAGCTGCCTCTAGGCCCTTGGGCCTTCTATAAGATTTAATAAACTATCATCTTAATGTTTACTGGGCTTCTTGTGTAACCCGCCATTGGGGCTGACCCGGCCCCTCCTAGGCGGGTCATAACTGATAGCTATATCTCCAACAGATTGCATCATCTCGGTGTGGCTGAAGTGAATGCAATGAGTAAAAGAGAATCAGTCAAGCCAACTTGATGGGACTGATTGTAACATCTCGGTGGGACCAAAGTGAATGCAATGAGCAAAAGAGAATCAGTCAAGCCAACTCGGTGGGGCTGATTGTAACATCTCAGTGGGACCGAAGTGAATGCAACAAGTGACAGCACTGGCAAGGCCATCTTGGTGGGACCGGGATCCATATCGGTGTGACCGAACTGTTAGGGTTTTGGCAGTTGCTATGTTAAAATAAACTCGGTGGCCTCGGATGGGAAATATCGGTGGGGTCGAGTTGGGAATTAGGTTTTGGACATATTTGGATAGAGAAAGTGGCTAAGGGTTTTGGAGCAATATCACTAAGCACTTTGAGCAAGTAGACCATTAAGCAACACCTCATCCTCTTTTATTAGTATTGGCTTTCCTATGGACTCAATGTGATCTTGGATCACTTAAACAAAAATGTAGAGTCTTCAGCTTTTGCCAATCCTTGTCCTCATCATTTTGAGGGGTCCACGTCTCTAGTTCATGCCATGCAAAACATTGAACATCCTAAAATATTTATCTTGAAAGGACATTAGTTCAATGAAATATATGTTGTGATGAATTACCAAAACCACCCGAGGATTAGTTGCACTTTCAAACTCCCCCGTTTTGGTAATTGATGACAACATATAGATCAAAGCTTCGACAAATGATTAAATGAATGAAATACATCATCGCTTCGAGAAGTATGTGATAAGAAAGAGCTCTCCCTAAATGTATGCATTATTAAAAATTTGCGTTTGAATGCAAATGCACAATCGATTATGATCATGGGTCACTCTTCCATGTCACATACATCTTGGTGGAGCACACAAAATGATATGAGTGAAATAGTATGCACGCATCACCAAAGACATAAGTGAATGATCATACAGAAATAATGATAGAGATAAGAAATAAGCACCACATGAAGCATAGTGTGATCAATCACACAAGACAAACGTAGTATCTCACAAGCATAACAACTAAAGTAGCACAAATCAAACGGAAACAGTAGCAAGAACTCGAGAAAAACCAACGAGCAAAAGCGAGACTCTCTCTCTCTCAGCCTAATGATCTATACAATTTCTCCCCCTTTGGCAACAAGTACCAAAAAGTTTGAAAAGGTATAGAGCTATGCGTCTCTCTAGGTGTAGTGCCCAAGATGCGATTCTATCCCAATCACGTGATGAACTCATGATTGGGGCACAACCGCATTTCGAGCGCATAGCAAGGTGGATATCATTACAACATACCATGTACTGAATAGATGAGAATACAAGATAAAGGCTTACACTCGCCACAAGTTACATCATTCATACAACAATACAACAATACATGGCAACCATCATACAGAAGAGCAGGGTCCGACTACGGATGAAATCAAATGAAAAAGAAGAACGACATCCACCCTGCTAATCCCAGGTTCCCCGACCCATAACCTAACCCTTGATCGAAGAAGAAGAAGAACTCCTCCAAAAGCAAGCAAGCATCGCTCTCACATCGAAGCTTCGCATAACCTGCACCTGCAGCTATTGTTGTAGTAATCTGTGAGACACGAGAACTCAGCAATCCCATTACCATGGGTATCAAGACTAGCAAAGCTTAATGGGTAAGGAAGGGGTAAGGTGGTGAGGTTGATGCAGCGACTAAGCAATGCATGGTGGCTAACTTACGAGTACAAGAGTAAGATGAGAAACTACGCAAACGGTCACAAACCAGTAACGATCAATAAGTGATCATGAACTACCTACGTTCAAACATAACCCAACCGTGTTCTCTTCTTGAATGCACCCAAAAATAGACTGCCATGGTTACGCACGCGGTTGGTGTATTTTAATTGAGTTTACTCCAAGTCCTCTACAACCGGATATTAACAAATTCCCATCTGCCACATAACCGCGGGCACATCTCTCGAAAGTTTAAACCCTGCAGGGGTGTCCCAACTTAGCCCATGACAAGCTCACGATCCGCGGAGACAATCCTCCATCGCGGGACACCCGATCAGACTCGGAATCCTGGTGCACAAGACATTTCGACAATGGTAAAACAAAACCAGCAAGACCCCCCGATGCACCGACCTAGGATGATAGGAGTCGCACGTATCTCGTTCTCAGGGTACACTGGATGGGCCAGACGCTGGGTTGGCTGAGACCCTGGTTGCCCAGAGGCTGCCGGACATCGCCCAGTTTGGACCAACACTCATGCGGAGCATTGGCCTAGGGGTTGATTAAGTCCACGGGGGACCGGCAAGTCCCTACGCAAGTTTTAGTTGTTATTAGGAAAATGGTAAAACTAATGTTGGGCCTTGCTGGAAGAGTTTTATTCAAACCGAACTGTCAAGAGGGCCCCATACCCCTCGTCGTGTTAGGGATGCAAAATCAAGGAACATAACACTGATATGACAAAAACTAGGGCGGCAAGAGTGGAACAAAATACCAGGCAAAAGGCCGAGCCTTCCACCTTTTACCAAGTATATAGATGCATTAATTAAATAAGAGATATTGTGATATCCCATGAAATCCATGTCCCAACATGGAACAACCTGCAACTGCACCTGCAACTAGCAATGCTAAAGAGGGGCTGAGCAAAGCAATAACATAGCCAAACAATGGTTTGCTAGGGAGGGTAAAAAGGTTAGAGGCTATCATGGCAATTTGAAAGGCTTGATAAACAAGTGGTAGGTAGCGCGACATAGCGATAACATCGAGACAACTAGCATAGCAATGATAGTAGTGAGATCCAAGGTGACGGTCATCTTCCTGACATCTCGCTAGGAAGAAGACCGAATCCATGAAGTAGACGAACCAACGTAGTCAAACGAATCCTCACAATCGCAACGTCACAGGAACTATAGAGAAGAAGCACAACCGGAAAGAAGCAAACAACATGGTAAACAACCATCACATAAACATGGTATGATGCACAACCAAGTATGATGCATGTCCGGTTTAATGAGTCATGGCATGGCAAAGTGCAACAAACAATACTACAAATTAAGTGGAGCTCAATATGCAACGAGTTGCATATTGACGAAACTTCACAACAATTACTTAGTTCTCTCCCTGTTTAAACTACTCAATAATATTAAATGTTGTTAAACATGGCAAGTGGTGAACCATAAGTAAACTACCTAGTTAGGCAAGCTTAAATGAGGCCGGAAACAACACACAAAAATTCCGGAAAAATCCCCATATGCATATTTCGAATTTGCTACTGCTCTGCCCTATACATAATTTTAGAGTGGTTAAACATGCAAATTAATGCAACCATGTTAATCTATGCATTTTTCTAGACCATTTACATAAAGTTTATTTAAAACGGAGCTACAGTTATTTACTTATGAAATAAACCATTTTAGCATGTCATTATGCAAATTAAATGCAAACATCAATTTAAACATTTCAAACATGGATGAAAGTTGCATATTATGAAACTAGATGAAATTCTAAGCATTTTACATATTTAAAACATTTTAATAAACCGATGCACGGTTGTGGAGTTATTATATGCATGATCTAGAGGGACTTTACTGCAAAACTGTAAAACCTGGGATAATTAGCAAATCATCCAGAACTAAAAAAATATTCACGGGCTGAAACTTGAACTGGCCCAACAGTGCACACATCCCTAGATCCGGTGGTGCTCACCATGGGCCATCAGGCCTGCAGATCGGGGGAGCGGGGCCTTAGCGCGCGACTGCGGTTTGATGCGGCAGATGTGGCCAACGACGTGCGACCGGTCAACGCGGAGGAGATCGAAGCAGAGGGCGGGGTCGTGCTCATTCCCGAGCAGAACGAGTGGGACACCGGCGCGACATGAAGCAGGAGTTCGCAGCGAGGTGCGGGCGAGGAAGACACGAAGGCGCAGGGTACGCCAGCAAGATGCCGGGGTGGATCCGGGTAAAGGAGTTAGGCGGTGTGATGTGAGGTGGGGCTTGGCGCCATCAGGCACGGCCATGGTGGGGCTTGAGCTCCTGGTGATCCGGTGGCGTTGGACGGCGGGATGGAGCTCTGGTGGTGCGGCTGGCCTGCTTGCCACGGTTGTCCATGGACGGGTAGTGGCGGCTGCTGGGGTGAAGACGGCGGCGGCTGCGGGGTCTATGCTCAGTGCAGAGCGACGACGCGAGGACGACCGAGAACGCCAGCGAGCTTGTGCGGGCGTCCAGGACGGGACCTCCTGTGAGGTGTTGGGATCACCGGTGGGTGACGCGGTGGGGCCTGCTCTGGCGAGATGCGAGCAGAGGAGGCGGAGGTCGAGTGGCGCGGGAGTAGCACGGCACAGCGGCATGGGTCGACGTCCTCCTGGATGGCTAGATCGAGGGGGCTTGGAGTCCCCGAGCTGCGCGGGGATGAGGAGGTGGCACGCAAGGTGGAGCTCAGGGCGCTTGTGGCTGCTGGAGAGGGGCGGCGGGCAGAGGAAGCAACATCCATGGGGATCGGGAGGAGGCGTGGGGGTTGCTTAGGCATGGAAACAGAGGAGGTGGGTGACGACAGATCTGGGTGATGGGATGGAGAGCAGTGGTGGTGGCTGGGAGGATCCCTAGGAAATAGGGTTAGGTCCAAAATGGACTAGGGGTAGACTATATATATAAGAAAGAGAGGAGTTTGGATCATCTGATTGAAATCCTACGGTCGAGAATAAATACGTTAGGGAGTCCAAATGCGAAAACGAAGATGTTTTAGAGATGTTTGGGGATGATCCGGACCCATCAGTGATGACCGAGTGGGACGGGTTCGGGGAAGTTTTCGGATATGCGTGACGGGTGGCTTTGCATAGGGTTAGGTGGTTTGACAAGAGAGAACCGAAACCCCGGTTGGCCTCGGAACGGTCAACGAACGCAGGGGGAAGTGGCAATTACGAGTGGATGCAAGTTTTAAAAGCAATGACGACACTGTAACACCCACGATGCGGCTATATCTCCCACGTGTCAGAGCATGACTTAGAGGCATAACCGCGTTGTAGGCATGTCGCAAGAGGGGTAATCTTTACACATCCCATGTACTGAATAAGAAAGAGGTACAAAGTTGGCTTACAATTGCCACTTCACACAATACATAAATATAGCATTACATCATCCAGAATACAATCAAGGTCCGACTACGGAACCAAAATAAAGACAACCCCAAATGCATAGGTCCCCGATCGCCCCAACTGGGCTCCACTACTGATCGTCTGGAAAGGAAACATACTAACATCTTGAGTCCTCGTCGAACTCCCACTTGAGTTCGGCCGCATCTCCTGGATTGGCATCATCGGCACCTGCATCTGGTTTTGGAAGTAATCTGTGAGTCACGGGACTCAACAATCTCACACCCTCGCGATCAAGACTATTTAAGCTTATGGGTAGGAAAGGTAGTGAGGTGGAGTTGTAGCAAGCACTAGCATATCTGGTGGCTAACTTACGCAAATGAGAGCGAGAAGAGAAGCAAAGCACGGTCGAGAAGCTATAAAGATCAAGAAGTGATCCTAAAACTACTTACGTTCAAGCATAACACGAGACCGTGTTCTCTTCCTGGACTCCGCCGAAAAGAGACCATCACGGCTACACACGCTGTTGATTCATTTTAATTAAGTTAAGTGTCAGATTTTCTACAACCGGACATTAACAAATTCCCATATGCCCATAACTGCGGGAACGGCTTTCGAAAGTTCAAAGCCCCGCAGGGGTGTCCCAACTTAGCCCATCACAAGCTCTCACGGTCAACGAAGGATATTCCTTCTCCCAGGATGACCCGATCAGACTCAGAATCCTGGTTACAAGACATCTCGACAATGGTAAAACAAGACCAGCAAAGCCGTCCGATGTGCCGACAAATCCCGATAGGAGTCGCACGTATCTCGTTCTCAGGGCACACCGGATGAGACATCCTACGAGTAAAACCAAACCTCAAGTTGCCCCGAGGTGGCCCCACAGTCTACTCGTTTCGGACCAACACTCAGAGGAGCACTGGCCCGGGGGTGTGTGTGTTTAAAATAAAGATGACCCTTGAGTCCGCGGAACCCAAGGGAAAAAGGCTTAGGTGGCAAATGGTAAAACCAAGGTTGGGCCTTGCTGGAGGAGTTTTATTCAAGGCGAACTGTCAAGGGGTTCCCATTATAACCCAACCGCGTAAGGAACGCAAAATCAAGGCACATAACACCGGTATGACGGAAACTAGGGCGACAAGAGTGGAACAAAACACCAGGCATAAGGCCGAGCCTTCCACCCTTTACCAAGTATATAGGTGCATTAAAGTAAACAAGATATAATAATGATATCCCAACAATAAACATGTTCCAACAAGGAACAAACTCCATCTTCACCTGCAACTAGCAATGCTATAAGAGAGGCTGAGCAAAGCGGTAACATAGCCAAACAACGGTTTGCTAGGACAAGGTGGGTTAGAGGTTTGACATGGCAATATCAGAGGCAATGATAAAGCATGTGGTAGGTATCGTGGCATAGCAATAGAGCGAGCAACTAGCAAGCAAAGATAGAAGTGATTTCGAGGGTATGGTCATCTTGCCTGCAAAGTTCTTGTCGGAGTAAATAGCCATGGGTAGCCTAGCCAGCTTCCCCTGGCCCTTCTGAAAAAATTACGAGCCCGTCCGGCTCTCGAGAATCCAAGACACGGGGCCGCCTTCCCCTTGCTGGCTATCTCCCAGGCCGGCTTTTGTAAGGCGGCCCGACTTTAGCCCTCGTGAAGAAAGCCATGGGGGGGGGGGGCGACTTCGAGAAGCCGGCCGCGAGGAGGCCGACTTCAAGAAGCCGGCTCCCATAAAGCGGTCGAGACCGTACCCTCAAAATTTGCATCCACCTAACGGCGGTGCGACGGGGCGTGGCTACAGTGAAGCCAGCCACCCTCGAATCCCGGAGCACGCCTGGTACAGTGCGCCGTACGGGTGGCCATGCCCGTCCGGCGCGGCACTGTTGCCACGTTGCCCCTGATGTCATCCACAACGAGCTACCGGTACGGCCCACGGGCGGTGGGCCCCTTTGGGCAGAGAGACACCCGAAGGCGGCCATGCCTCCCCCAGTCGGCCCAAGATGGAGCCGGCTCCCCGCAGCCGGCTCGCCGCCTCCCTCGAAGGAGACGCCCCATTAAGGAGATAAGACGCGGTGAGGCTACAGCGATCGCCCGCCGGGCGGCGACACTGTAGCCACGCCTACCATGATGAAGCCTACGTCACCAAGATGGGGTGACAGTAACTAGCCGCCGACCAGGCCCTGGCCAGTGGGGCCTGCCTGTCGACCAAGGGGCCGGCAGTCGGCGGGACCCACCAGTCGGCGGGCCCCAGAAGCCGGCGAGCGCAGTCACAGATGGCTGGGCCCCGTGCCCAGTCGGATTACCATTGTACCCCCGGGGGTAGGCCTATATAAACCCCCCGGGGCACCCATGCAAAGGGTTCGACCCCCAGCTAGTCTTAGACACCATACGAGGAGAAGAAGCAAGTTAGCCGTGCCCTTCTTCCTCCTCCCACCGAACAGCTCAAGGAGCATTGTGTAGCAACTTGTCCATCTAGTGATCATGCGGAGACCCCGCAGAGCAGCAGTAGGGGTGTTATCTCCACGGAGAGCCCCGAAGCTGGGTAAGATTCGCCGGCGTGCATGTCTTCGCCCCATCCCGTTTCCAGGCACCGGCGATGTCTTACTGGCTCCCACAATGATAAGCCACCCGTTGGCATATGTCGCACCTACCACCCGACATTTGGCGCCCACCGTGGGGCCAGGCGCACCGTCGTCCGGATACCTGTTCTGGACGGGAACCCTCTTCCTCCCCAGCGAGCGTAGCCAGCCCGACACGCCCGATGGAGCTTGCCACGACGCGCTGCAAGGCGTCACCAGCATCTGCACGGCGAGCAGCCTCGCCGATCTCCTCGACGAAACCCTCATCTCCGACGAGCTCGCTTCCGATGCGGGCACCGACCACCTCGCCCACCTCCTCGGCCAGCTTCATGTCTCCAGTGAGCCCGCTGTGGATCTGGAGTCGATTGGCTCCACCGACCCGATGCCTGTCGACTCCGACACTGCCTCCTACGACACCTTCCCCACCAACGTCACGAGCTACAACGACCCGCTTCCTCGAGCCGATGGCCGCGACGCTGTCACCACCGAAGTGATGGTTGTCGGCCACGGCGGCCTGGCCGACAAGAGCGCCCACGACGCCCCGCACGTGGCGGCCCACGACTTGTCCACCCCCCTCCCGGCTGATGCCGACGACGAAGCACTGGAAGCGCGCCGCCTCGCCCTCCTCGCAGAGGGCCGAAGGCTGGCTTCTGTGAGACGCCTCACCGAGGCCTACCAGCGCGAAGCTGACTGCGCCGCCTTCGGCACGCCGGCCCCGGGCGGGCCAAGCTGGGCCGGCATTGTCAAGCAACGCGGCGCCGTCATCGCCGACACGTTAGGAGTCGACCGCCCAGTCTACGCCACTCCACTCGAGAACCTGCGCGCCGCCCAGGCGGCCGTAGACGAGCTAGACGGACTGGGGGCCGAAGAACTCCCCCACATGACCCGACGCATCCAGCAGCTGATCGATGCAGCTGTGCAGCGGCACGAAGCCGACGCCTGCGCAGGAAGCCCTCCCCCACGCCGAGATCACGACGCGACGTCCCGGACGCCGACTATGAGCAACACCCGCGCGCGGCGCGAGAAAGAGCCGGCTGCCAGCCGCAGCCGGACCCGAATCTCCATCGAGCGAGACGCGGACGACCATCCCCGAGCCACGGAATGGCGGGGCAACCCGCCTCCGCCTCGACCCCGTGGAGAGAGATATCCCACCCCGCTGCCAGTGGCGCACCCGACTCTCAACGGCCGACTAGGTCACCGCGAAGGAGTCGGCGAGAACGACGCCCGCCATCGGATCGACCGCCTGGTGCGATCCCTGGCGCTGGAAGAAGAAGACGATGTCGGCCCGCCTTGTTTCGGCCCCCGCATCTGCTACGAGCCTTTCTCCAAAGGGTTCTCGCTCCCAAGAGACACGCCCAAGTACAACGGCTCCGTGAAACCGGAAGATTGGTTGATCGACTACTCCACAGCGGTTAGCATAGCCAACGGCAACCGGCGCGTTGCCGTGAAGTACGTGCCCCTCATGATGCAAGGCACGGCGCGAACCTGGCTCAACAGCCTCAAACCACGCAACATCAACAGTTGGCTAGACTTCACAGAAGCCTTCATCCGCAACTTCACCAGCACCTACAAGCGGGCTCCCAAGCTCAGACAGCTCTCCTTGTGCGTACAAGGCCCCGCCGAGTCCACTCGCGACTACCTCACGCATTGGGCCGAGCTCCACAACTCTTGCGAAGGGGTGCACGAGGTGCAGGCCATAGAATACTTCACAGCCGGGTGTCGAGAAGGCACCCTCCTCAAGCACAAGCTTCTCTGCGATGAGCCGACTACCCTCGACGAGCTTCTGGACATAGCGGACAAGTACGCCACCGCCGACTCCTTAATGAAGACCGAGCTCCGGGTAGACGCGTCCGGAAAAGTACTCAATCCGGCGCCCAAGACGCCGGCTGGTGATTCCGGCCGACGCCCCCACTCGAACGACCACAAGCGCAAGGGCCCCGCGCCGCCTCCCGCCAGTCGGCAGGTGGCCACAGTCGAAGACGCGCCGCCTGAAGGGCGACCCGCGCCCAAGAAGCCCAAGGGCGGCCGTCCGGCTTGGCAGCCGGCCTTCTCCTACGAACAAACTCTCGACGCCCCGTGCAAGTTCCACAGCGGTGCGAAGCCGTCTAACCACACAACCCGAAAGTGCCATTGGCTCACCCGAATCTCCAAAGGCGAGGGGCTCGCGCCGCCTCCGCCTGTCGGCCCGCCGCCTCCGCCTCCGCCGCCTCCGGCCGCTCGGCCCGCAGTCGGAGCCGTGCACGACGAATTCCCCGACGAGCAAGCAACCTACATCGTCTTTACAAGCCAGCCCAAAGACCGGCGCAGCAAACACCGACAGCACCAGGAAGTCAGCGTGGTTGCTGCCAACCCCGCCGGACACATGCATTGGTCAGAAAAACCCATCAGCTGGAGCAGGGCCGACCATCCAGAGGTGATGCCGTCTCCCGGCTCTTATGCGCTGGTCCTAGAAGCCACCCTCGCGACGGACAGACGCGCTGCCCGCTTCTCCCGCGTGCTGATAGACGGCGGGAGCAGCGTCAACATCCTGTACCGTGACACCATGGAGAAGCTAAATGTCAAGACGAAGCAGCTCATGCCCACTCGGACAATGTTCCATGGCATCGTACCCGGCCTGTCCTGCGCCCCCATTGGCAAGATCAAGATTGATGTACTCTTTGGGGACAAGGAGCATTTCCGCCGGGAAGCAATATGGTTTGAAGTGGTGGACCTGGAAAGCCCTTACCATGCATTGCTTGGCCGACCTGCCTTGGCCAAATTCATGGCAGTTCCCCACTATGCATACCTCAAGATGAAGATACCAAGCACCAAAGGCGTCATCACCGTAGCCGGCGATTACAAGAAGTCCTCTGAGTGTGCGGCAGCCAGCAGCCGGCTGGCCGAGTCCCTTGTGATTGCCGAAGAAAAGAAGATGTTGGACCGAGTCGTGGCCATAGCCGGCAAGCAGTCGGCCGTGTCCCCCGACCCCAAGGAGCATGATGCTCAAGGATCTTTCCAGCCGGCCAAAGAGACGAAGAAGATACCTCTTGACCCTAAGCACCCAGAGAGGTTTGCCGTCATCGGGGCAAACCTGAACAGCAAATAGGAAGGCGAGCTCGCCGATTTCCTCCGTGAGAATCGGGACATCTTTGCATGGTCCCCCAAGTACATGCCGGGTGTTCTGAGGAAATTCGCCGAGCACAAACTACACGTCCGAGAAGACGCAAAGCCAGTCAAACAACCCCTTCGCCGACTGTCGGAGGAGAAACGCAGGATTGTAGGGGAGGAGATAGCCCGGCTTCTGGCAGCCGGCTTCATTATGGAAGTTTTCTTTCCAGAGTGGCTCGCCAACCCGGTCCTCGTGCTAAAGAAGAACAACAAGTGGCGCATGTGTATAGACTACACAAGCCTCAACAAGGCTTGCCCCAAAGATCCCTTTGCCCTGCCGAGGATTGACCAAGTGATAGACTCCACGGCCAGATGCGAGCTGTTGAGTTTCTTGGATGCTTGCTCAGGATATCACCAGATAAAGCTAGATCCAGACGACTGCCCGAAGACCGCCTTCATCACGCCATTTGGAGCCTTCTGCTACCTGACTATGACATTCGGCTTAAGAAATGCTGGTGCCACTTTTCAGCGTTGCATGCAGAAGTGCCTCCTCAAGCAACTTGGCAGAAACGCTCACGTCTACGTGGACGACATTGTGGTGAAGACGGAGAAGCGCGGCACTTTGCTGGGAGACCTCAAAGAAACGTTTGAGAACCTACGCCAGTTCCAAATCAAGCTCAACCCTGAGAAATGCGTGTTCGGAGTGCCAGCCGGCCAGCTCCTAGGCTTCCTGGTCTCCGAACGTGGCATCGAATGCAACCCGGTGAAGATCAAGGCCATCGAGAGAATGGCGATCCCCACCAAGCTTCGAGACATCCAAAAGTTCACCGGATGCTTGGCCTCCTTGAACCGCTTCATCAGCCGGCTCGGAGAGAAAGCTCTCCCCCTCTACCGCCTCATGAAGAAGAGCACTCACTTCGAGTGGAACGACCAGGCCGACCAAGCTTTTCACGAGCTGAAGAAGATGCTGGCCACGCCGCCCGTCCTGGCGGCGCCGACTGAGAAAGAGCCCATGCTCCTTTACATTGCCGCAACCAGCCGGGTGGTCAGCACCGTCATCGTAGTCCAACGCCCAGAAGAAGGCCGAGCCCAGCCGGTCCAGAGGCCGGTGTATTATTTGAGCGAGGTGATGTCCGCTTCAAAGCAGAACTACCCGCACTACCAGAAGATGTGTTACGGCGTGTACTTCACCGCCAAGAAGCTGAAGCCCTACTTTCAAGAGCTTCCCGTCACGGTCGTATGCACCGCCCCGCTGGCCGAGATCATAGGCAGCCGGGACGCATCCGGCCGGGTGGCGAAATGGGCCATCGAGCTGGCCCCTTACACAATCTTCTACCAGCCCCGCACCACCATCAAGTCCCAAGCACTGGCCGACTTCCTCGTCGACTGGGCGGAGACCCAATACCTGCCGCCGGCTCCCGACTCCACCCATTGGCGCATGCACTTCGACGGGTCCAAGATGCGCACCGGCTTGGGAGCCGGCGTCGTCCTTACCTCTCGCAAAGGCGACAAGCTCAGATACACGCTGCAGATTCACTTTGCCGCCTCCAACAACGTGCCCGAGTACGAGGCGCTCATACACGGGCTTCGGCTTGCCAAAGAACTCGGCATTCGCCGGATCCTATGTTATGGCGACTCGGACTTGGTGGTCCAACAATCATCCGGCGACTGGGACGCCAAGGACGCAAATATGGCGAGCTACCGCTTCCTGGTTCAACAACTCAGTGGATACTTTGAAGGATGCGAGTTCCTGCACGTACCGCGAGCCGACAACGAGCCAGCCGATGCCCTGGCTTGAATAGGCTCCACTCGACAAGCAATACCAACCGGCGTCGCTCTACAACGCCTCCTCAAGCCGTCCATCAAGCCGTCTCCAGAGTCCGATTCCATCTTCGTGCCGCCTGACCCCGACGCGGCCGGGTCCGGCTCGAAGAACCAAGCATGCGACTCCGGGGCTTCAGTAGTCGGCCCGGGGACTTCGGCAACCGGCGCGGGGACTGCCACACCCGGCTCGGGGACTGCCGTAGCCGGCCCGGGGACTGCACCAGCACAACAGTCGGCGGCCGACTCCAGCATTTCACCACCCAGCCCGCCCACCCTGGTGGCAGTAGCCACATTGGCAGTAGGAGAAGTCGAGGCTCCGTCATGGGCCCAGTCCATCCTCAACTTCCTAGTAAACCAAGATCTGCCGGCTGACGAAACAGAGGCAAGACAAGTCCAACGTCGAGTTGGAGCATACGCAATCGTCAACAGAGAGCTCGTCAAGCGCGGTGTCACCGGAGTCCTCCAACGGTGCGTCGAGCAAGAGAAGGGCATTGCAATCCTCAGAGACATTCACCAGGGAGAATGCGGCCACCATGCGGCTTCAAGATCACTCGTCGCCAAAGCTTTCCGCCATGGTTTCTTCTGGCCGACCGCTTTGGATGACGCCAAAGAATTAGTCAAATATTGCAAAGGGTGCCAACTCTTCAGCTCCAAGCAACACATGCCGGCTTCGGCACTCAAGACCATTCCCCTCACCTGGCCCTTCGCCGTTTGGGGACTGGACATGGTGGGCCCATTCAAGACGGCGCGCGGCGGCATGATGCATTTGCTCGTCGCCGTGGACAAATTCACCAAGTGGATTGAGGCAAAGCCGATCAAGAAGCTGGATGGGCCGACTGCTGTGACATTCATCGCAGACATAACAACTCGGTACGGCGTGCCACACAGCATCATCACCGAAAATGGCACAAATTTTGCCAAAGGAGCCTTGGCACGTTTCTGCGCAGCCCAAGGTATCCGGCTAGACTTAGCATCCATCGCCCACCCGCAGTCAAATGGCCAGGTCGAGCGAGCCAATGGCCTCATCCTCTCCGGCATCAAGCCTCGACCGGTCGTACCTCTGGAGCGTTCAGCCGGCTATTGGCTCGATGAGCTGCCGGCTGTCCTCTGGAGTCTGCGCACTACACCAAACAAGTCAACCGGCTTCACCCCTTTCTTCCTTGTGTATGGTGCCGAGGCGGTCATCCCAACTGACATCGAGTTCGACTCGCCTCGAGTAACCATGTACACGGAAGCGGAGGCCAAGGAAGCACGAGAAGACGGCGTCGACCTGCTGGAAGAAGGCCAGCTGTTAGCCCTCAGCCGGTCTGCCATCTACCAGCAGGGTTTGCGCCGCTACCACAGTCGGAAGGTCAGGCCAAGATCTTTCCAAGAGGGCGATCTTGTGCTCCGGCTGATCCAGCGAACAACCAGTCAGCACAAGCTCTCGGCCCCTTGGGAGGGCCCCTTCTTCATCAGCAGAGCTCTAGGCAACGACTCCTACTACCTGATCGACGCGCAGAAGCCAAAGGCACGCAAGAGAGACGACTCCGGCAAGGAGTCGGAACGACCATGGAACGCCAACCTCCTTCGAAGATTTTACAATTGAAATGCAGTATGTATCACGCTAACTTTTGTATTAAGTACGAGACAATAGGCCCCCCCGAGGAGGGCTCGGGGACTGCCATCTCTTATCTATGAATGAAAAGTATCATGCTTATGACCTTGTCATTTCATTTACTTGTTCCGTCCGACACCGGGTTCGACTAGTCGGCTCGGGGACTAGCCGACTGGAGTTATATTAGAAGTCCTACCCGCGGTCAGACAAGTAGTGTGCCGACACCCAGGCTTAGCTCTTGCCAAAGTCGCAGTTCGAAGAACCGGCTGTCCGGCTGGCAAGAGTCCAAAGCAGGAAAGGATGCCCACACGAAAAATGGCCAGGGACCAATGGACTAATATAACGAAAGCCGGTTTGCCGCCTACCACCGACCGACTACCAGAGTAGCCAGCCGGCCGGTTTCCATTCACTTCACTTCAATCCAAGAAAGCTTGAGTACTGGCCTCCCCAAAGAGGGAAGGCGACAAAGGAAAAAGCCTAAGAATAAAAAGCATACGCGAATGGAAACCAAACATGCACATAATAATATTTACATAAAAGACCTCCAAGAGGCCATCATTCAACATAGTTTGGATACACCCCCAGTGGGTGGAACTGCGAAAGCTTAATAAAGATTGTTCAAAAGACAACAAGCAGGAAAAATAAGGACGGCAGGTCAAGCTGGCAGAGCGACCGACGAGCCGGGCTGGTTGGCGGAGACGGTTGTGCCGGCTGAAGGAGCGGCCGACTAGCAAACCTCGGCTTGATCACCGCCTCCTGCAGAGGGCGCGCTTCCACGCGCCTCGTTGCTGGAGGCACGGTCGGCCTGAGGTCGGTCGGTTGTTCCACCAGCCGGCTCGACGTCTTCACCGTCCTCCTCTTCGTCATCCTCGCCCTCGTCGCTGGAGGCGATCTCCTCCGCCGAGTCCTCTCCCACCGCCGGGTTCAGCCCAAATCACTCCTCCGGCTGGGCAACACCGTCATCGTCGATTTCGGGTGTGAAAACGCTGATGTCGGTGCACTCGGCGATCGTCGAAGCACGCTGGGCGATAGCCGGCCTCACCTCCTCCAGCTCCGTGTCGGCCTACATCCGCCAAGTGTGCAGCTGGTCCAGGCTCAGCCATGGGTACCAAGCCCGAACGAACTCCAACGCCCGCCCGGCTCCGAGGTGGGCCGCCGACGCCTTCCAAGCCTCAAAGCGACCGACTGCGACCTCCAGCCAGTCAGCAGTCCGCCTTGGGGTGCGGGGGGTCGTCTCGCCGGGCCAGAGGGCGGCCAACACCTGCGCCCCAGCACGTTGGAGCCGGCGAAGCATCCGATGAGCCGGCTGCAGCCGCGCCTGGACAACCAAGAGCTGCTCCTCAAGCGTTCGGTTCGTGTCCGGCGCGATGTTGGCCCCCGCCTGACGGCGTGCCTCGCGATGGGCCTCGATGGTTTGGGCGGCGAAGGTGGAGTAGCCGGGAAAGTAGTCTGCACAAGAAAATAGGCAGCAACACAAGTTAGGTCAAGAACCAGGCGGCAAGGGGCAGGAGAGGAGCGAGGAAGGCGGCTTACCGTCGATCAAGTCCTCGATGCGGCCGAAGCCCTCATCCAGCGCCCGCCGAGTCTCAGCCCAGCTCGCCGCCTCGGTCTCAAACTCTGCCTTCAGCGCGGCCTCGCTATCCTACGCTTTCTGCAGGGCCGCCTTGTGGCTTCCTTCTTGGTCGGCCAGCTTCTTGGCCAGGCGGTCACACTCCTGGACCAAGGCTGCATACTCAGCATCCTTGGTATGAAGGGCGGCCCGCGCTTCGCCGAGCTCCTTCCTCAAGTCGGCGTTGGCCCCTGAAGACAAAGAAGAAGAAAAACCAATAAGGAAAAGGTCGTCAAGGAAGATCCGACCCGACTGCTCAGCAGTCGGCCCGAATCTTGGGGACTACACCCAGTGGGTGCGCTGACGCGCCCCCACAGGAAGACAGACAAAGATCAAACACTTACTTCGGCTGTCGGCCAGGTCATCGGTCCTCCGACTCAACTCCCGAGCCTGGGAGTTGAAGGCGGCAACATGGGAGTTGTGATATTCCTGGAAGTTCAGACAGGAAGCAAAATTAAGACAGTCGTCAAGAAAGATCCAACCCGACTGCGCAGCAGTCGGCCCGAATCTCGGGGACTACACCCAGTGGGTGCGCTGACGCGCCCCCATGGAAGAAATCAAGAGATCAAAGCGGCCAAGAATGAAGGACTTACCCGAATGGCAGCTCGCGTCGACAGGAACTCCTGGGTGAGCTGCTGCAGCAGGGCGGCTTGAGCTTGAAGCCGGCTCCGGACCCCTTGAGCCGCCACATTCAGCTCACCAGTCCCCCCACTAGGAGTCCACTCGGATGTGGCGGTGCTGGCCGCCTCCAGATCCTCCGCCGACTGGCCTGCGCCCGCGACTCGGCGCGACTCCGGCGGAGCGGCGCCTCCTCCTGCGCGCCGACGCGTCACCGGCTCCACCTCGAGGCCGGCTCCGCCCTCCGGCTCACCCCCGGCCGGCTCCTCTGGCGCCGCCGACGATTGGCCGCCTTGGCCCGCCCCGGTTGGCGCTGCCGGCGGAGCTCTCCCCGCGAAGAACACGGGGTCCTCCCTCCTCTCCGTCAGCGGCGGGTCTTGGACGATCTCCTCCGCCAAGGGCAATGGGGTGTCAGGGGCCACGGCTTGGAGGGGAATGGCGAGCAGCGGAGGCTGGTCGCGCGAGCCCTCTGCCTCCGTCCCCGCGGTCGCCGCCTCCGCCTGGGCCTTGGCCGCCGCGTCGGCCTGCTCCCTCGCCGCCTGGGCGGCCGTTTTTTCCGCCGCCTCATGCTCCTCGCGCGCCTCGCAGGCGTTCCGCTCCGTGGCCTCCCTGAGGTCGGCGCGGGGGTCCACGCGGCGGGAGCTCGAAGACCCTCCAACCGGCCCTACTACGGAGCCGCCCGGACCCCGCTCAAGGGAAAGCGGCGCCCTGTCCAGCAAGCGAGAAAGGGTTAAGAAGAATTTTCGAACAAGAGAGAACGATGCAAAGCATGCGACAAAGCAATCAACGACTTACGCTGAGACCGCCTGAGGCTGCTTCACCGCCTTGCGGAAGCGGGCCGCTTTCGCAGCCGCCTCATCTTGCTTGGTCGCCGCGGTGGAGGCTTTGGACTTCTTCGGCCGACTGCCAAAGAGGCCTGAAGCGGCCCGACGCTTCTGTGCGCCGCCGCCTGCAGCCGGCGCGATGGACGAGCCCGCGCCCTGATGGTCGGCCGTCGGCTGGCGACGTGGGGCGACTTCGGCTTCAGCATCATCCGGCCAGTCCTCGAAGCTGGCGGTAAGCCTTGAGCCCCCGGGCTCGGCGTCGTCCCCCATGACGGCGTCTTCCATGGCGGCCGCCCCCAAATCCGGGTCGTCGACGTCGTCCGCCGTGCGGTCGGGGGCGTACTGGCGTTCTATCCCCGCTGCCCCGGTCGTCGGCGGGAGAAGGGGGTTCTGCTAAGAAGAACCGGCCGATCAAAAGCCGGCCATCATAAAGTCGGCTACCAACGAAAAGAAGAAAGAGAGGAAGGTTTACCACGGGCGGAGGGTTGGCGCGAGAATACGGCGCCTTGCTGTATCGCCAGTCTTCGGCGAGCTTGCAATTGGAGATGTAATTTACCATGTACGATACCTCCGCATGAGGCATCTCCCTGGTGCTCAGCCGGCTTGGGTCGAAGCGGCCGCTCATCTGACACATCATGTGGGGCCGGCTTTGGAGGGGAGATATCCGGCGCTCCATGAAGGCGGCCACCAAGTCGGCCCCGCTCAGGCCTTCCGACTGGATCATCACCCGAAGATGGAAGACGGCAGCGTTCCCGGCCTGAGACAGCGACCGGGACCAGAAACTCCATGAGGGCTACCTCCCAGCCGGCGGGCCAGCTACGTAAGCCGGCAGGTTGATGTAGTCTCCTTGCTCGGCGACGTTCTTCGCGTAGAAGTACGACTTCTGCCAGATCTTCACCGACTGGATCAGGGGGATGGGAGGGAACGGGTTGTTCTCGCCCGCCCTCCTCATGGCGATGAAGGCCCCGCAGGGGGCGGGCACGCCTGCGACGACGGTGCCGAGTTTGCTCTGGAAGAACTCCCCCCAGAGCTCCAGCATGGGGAGCAGCCCCAAGAAACCTTCGCAGAGGGAGACGAAGGCCGACAGCAGCATCACCGCATTGGGCGTGAGGTGATGCGGCTGAAGGTTGTAGAACTCGAGGAAGGAGCGCAGAAATCCACTCGCCGGAAGGCCGAAGCCGCGCAGGAAGTGCGAGCGGAAGACGACCCGCTCGCCCTCCTCCGGTGCCGGCGAGACCTCCGTCTCCGGCGCTAGGCAGACCCGCACGAGGTTGGCATCGGGCAGGCGCCGAGTCTGGCGGAGGAACTCAACGTGGTCCTCATGGACGTTGGAGCCGTCCTATGAGCTCGACAACGCCATGTGAGCAAGACGATGTGGCGGCACGACGGCGCTGAGACGGGAGGCTGCGGCGGCAACGAAAGGAAGAGAGGAGGACTGTCGGGGAAACTGATCCACCAACACCTATGGGGACCGGGCCCCTTTCGGTTCGGAGGCGGGCGGAGGCCGCGCAAAGAGCGGATCGAGGCAGTACACGCGAGCAGTTTTACCCAGCTTCGGGCCGCACGGATGCGTAAAACCCTACTGCTGCTTGTTTGTGTGTATTGAATTCTTGCTCAGGAGCGATGGACGCTGCCAGACCGAGCGTGAGAGTGTTCCTGATGTTTCGAATGAGCCGAACCTCCTCTACGTTGCGCTTGGGCCTCCTTTTATACTTTCAAGGGGTCACCGACAGGTGGCAACGTAGACTAGAAGGGTAAAAATGGAAAAGGATGCGGTAGGTGCAGCTACCGCTACTGTGGACACAGTGCACCCTACCTAACTCTGACGGCAGGGGACAAGGTCATTGAATGCCCGTCTGAGTTGCCTAAACAGTGCAAAAAGTGACCGTTAGGAGCGCCACCGTTTGCCACGATGGCCTTCTCTTCATCTCCGTTTGCCACCGCGTACCCCTGGCTGCACAGGCTCCCGCCATGCGCCCCTGAGGAAGCCTCATGGCGACACGCGGGTGGGTGCGCTGGAGCATGGGTTCAGAGTGGCAGCGGGCCCCCGGCGAGTACCTTGTCCGGGTCGTCGTCTTGTCGAGTCCAGAAGCTTGTCGCTCACCGGACCTTGCCGGGACGTGCGGTGCATCGCGGCAAGTTTCTTGAAGTGTCGTGGTTGGCCTTCCCGGCAAGCTCCTCTTGCCGGGGCCTTGTCTCTTCCCGGCAAGATCCTCTTGCCGGGGCCTTGTCTCTTCATCTTGAATGCTTTGTTCTTGAATGGCTCCAAAGGAACCCACGGAGGACTCTGGCGGTCGTCCGGCAAGCCTTGCCGCGCGGCGCTGCAACTGCCCGTGCACAAGTTCGGGATACTAGGGTACCCCTACTCTAGTACACCGACAGGAGCCCCCGGGCCTGGGCCACACACGGTGCCGAGCGCTGTTGGGCCAGGCCCAAAACAGGGCACGGGCACGCGCGGAGCCTGGGTTATGCTGAATCTAACTCCGTATCCACCGCGCCCCCCGTAACGGCATGCGTCAATCGCGGAGTCGTGGGAGAGATCGTGGGTGGTTGTTTATTTGGAAGGCCGACATGTCCGCCCCGTCCCTCTTTATAAGCAGGGGAAACAGGGGCATTTCTCCCACCTCCGCCCTTCGCTGCTGCAATCTCAGAAATCTCCGCCGCCCTCCTCCGCTTGCAGAGTTGAAAGAGGGCAGCGCTCTGCCCCCGTCGCTGCCGCCACCACCAGCGCCGTCGATCTCCCCCACCGCCTCCGCCATGCCTCCGAAGCCCGGGAAGGGGAAGGCCACGAAGGCCGCGGCTGCGAAAGCTGTGAAGTCGACCGAAGCGCAGCGGCTTGAGGCGCTGCGGAAGGAGCGGG
>NC_057797.1:465908231-465931051 GCF_018294505.1 Triticum aestivum
TCTCTTCTGGTCGACGGAGACGCGGGCGCATCCGCGCACGAAGGTACTCTTCGTCGTCGCCTTGCAAGCAGCTCCAGTTGGCGGATATCCTTTCTTCGCCGTGTTCTTCTACTGCGGGCTCTGCCCGCCATTCTCTGATTTCTTTTGCGACGTCATGAACACCTATGGACTCCACCTCCTTGACTTCACCCTCAACGCCGTTCTGACCATGGCAGTTTTTGCCCATCTATGCGAGAACTTTGTCGGAGTCCACCCCAACGTAGCTCTCTTCCGCCATTTCTTTATGCCTCGTGTCGAGAGAGGGGAACCTCTTACCGGCGGGATCGCCTGGATCTCGCGGGCCGGCAAGAAGGAGACCTATCTGGAGGGGGAGCTCCGCAGCAAGTGGGACGAGTGGAGAGCAGATTGGTGCTGGGTTGTAGAAGAGAGCCCACAGCCGTTCACCGCCCTGCGCCAAGCCCCAGCAGTGCGTGGCAATGACTGGAGCACTCTGTCTGTGGACGACGACAAGCTGAAGATCGCCACCACTCGGATCTTGCGTCTCAGGCTTGCCAGGCTGACTGTAGGAGCTGTCGGCGCAGATTTCCTTCGTCGGCACATCGCCCCTCTGCAGGCGAGGGGGAGACCCGCCTGGGAATTTGGAGGCCCGGCAGATATCATGAGGTTGCGCCCAGGCCTCAACTTCAATTTCACCATCATAGAGTTGGACGGGATACTCAAGGAGATATTCAAGCACGACCCACAACATCCCGAGTGGTTCAGGTTGCCGGCAGGCGTCGTTCCTCTGTGCAACAACTCCTCGCGTGACCGCATCTGCACCATGATGCCGTTGTGTGATTCGCACGAGATCGCTCCAACTTGGCAAGAGCCTGCCAGAGACGTTGTGCAGCAGTTCTTTGACAGCCTAGTGGAAGTAGCGGTCAATGCTGACGACAAGAAGCTCCTCACCCGCGACACCACCGATCAAGAGATGGAACACATCACCACCAGGGCGGAAGAGGCGGCGGCAGCCGCAGCCGCGGGTGAATTTGGGTTCACGGTGGAGGAAGCGGACGCGGCATCGGCGATGAGTCTTGCTGAGCGGGAGTGGCCCGAAGACGAAGAAGAGCTTGCCGCGCCCAACACCGAGTTGAGTGAGCCCGCCGAGGGTGTGAGCGGCCCGCCATCTCTGGGGAGCTTGCCGGGAACGGGGCCCGGAACGCAGCCCCCAGTGCAGCCAAGAAGGCGCCTCCGCAGGATCGGGGACGCAGCAGGGCGGCAAGCTGGTCAACAGCCGCAGCGCCGCGCGACGCGCTCCGCCGCGGCAAGTACGGTTGCCGCGGGTGCGCCTCCCGCCGCAGTGGCAACTGGGGCGGGGTCATCTCGGGCTGGCGCCGCAGTCCCTGCCAAGCGGCCAAGGGATCCCACCCCTCCACCTTGTCGCGCCGGAGGTGGGCCGAACTTCGACCTCTCCGCGCTCAGCTCCGACGAGGAAGAGGAAGAAGAGTAAGATTCCCTTGTTGTTCTTGTAGTTCTTCAACTTGCCATTCCTGTCTTGCATCTGATCTGACCCACCCCGGACTCTCCCTTTTCAGGACTCTGGCCCAGAGGGCGGCGAAGAGGGCCAAGGCTCAGGTGGTGATCATCGAGGACGAGCCCACTGCGACGATAGGAGGCGCGCCCGAGACCACCTTGCCGGATCCGGCCATCACTTCGCAGAGCAGCCCCCAGCGTAGCCCCCAGCGTAAGCATATGGTTTACTTTCTGCTTCTGGGTGCGCGTGGTTGCTCTTTTCCTTTGTTGACATCTGATTACTGGTTTGTTTGTGCAGGAGCAGAACAGCTTCATCGGGAGGGCGTGGTGATCACCTCCGACTCGTCGTCTGCTTCGACTACGCCGCCAAGGGCGGACTCCCCGGCAAGGGAGCGTTCTCCGGTAAGGGAGGAGCCTCCGGCAAGGGAGGAGTCTCCGGCAAGGGACAGCGCTAACGATCCACCGGCGGTGGAGCTTATGACAGCGGATCCCAGCACAGGTAATCCTTCCTGCCCGAAACTTTCTTTGTATTCTTCTGCTGATTTTTCTTCTTGAGTGCTTGTTTGACTTCTCATTCTTCTCCGGTCGTCAGGTCCATCCTCCGCGGATCCGATGGAGACCGAGGCGGGCGGCGGAGAGGACGCGCGCGGCAACACTGATGATGCCGCGGCCGCCGAAGACGGAGCTGGTGCCGATGTGCCTGCCGGTGAAGAGGCCGCCAAGGCTGCCGCCGAGGAAGCTGGCGGGGGATCTGGCGATCGCACTGACGGCCCTGAGGCCGCAGGAGCGTCAGGCGCTGCACCGACCGCCGATCCCTCCGCCACTGCCGCAGCGTCAGGCTCCGAGGAGCCCCAGCCCGGCGCCTATCTGAAGGCTGGCGAGGGCATCTTCTTCAAGCTCCCTTGGGCGTCAAGATCCAAGGCGCCGGTGGAAGGAGAAGTTTTGGATGGGGAGGTGCTCGCCTCCGCCGGGTTGTCGATCGTTGACGCGCCGGGAAGCAGCAGTGACGAGCCCGAGGAGGAGCGGCTGCTGCGGAGGCTGCTGGCGCTCTATCGTGCCCGTCAAGTCAAGTTGGAGTCCCGGGAAGCGCTCGTCGTGAAAGCGAGCGTGGATATAGAGAAGCGCGCGGAGGAGCTCCGGGGTTTTCGCCAGGAAGCTCTCCGGGCCTTGGCGGAGGAGCGGGAGCAGCTTGCTGAAGAGCGGAAGGCCTTCCTCCTCGAGAAGGCCGAAGCTGAAGAGCAGCAGCGGCTCACCAGCGAGAAGCTGTACGCGCGAGAAGGCGAGCTGGCTCAGCGGAAAGTGAACCTCGACAGCCACGAGGAGGAGCTTGCTGCGCGCGAACGGGTACTTGGTGGGTCGCTCCAAGAGGCAAAGGATGCGGCTGCGGCTGCCGAGACCGCCAAGAAGGAATTGGAAGTAAAGGTGGCGCAGCTGGAGGCTGATCTGAAGGTGGGTGGCGAAGAGCTTGCCACGCTCAAGCTGGAGCGCGAGAAGGACGCCCTTGCCCACGGTGAGCTACAGGGCCAACTCTCCGAGAAGGGTAAAGAGCTGCGCGCCGCCAAGAATTCCAATGCTGATCTGGAGCTAAAGCTGGCCACCCTGACGGAGACATTGGACGGCGCCAAGAAACGGGAGGCGGACTTGAAGAAGGACATCAAGGCCAACGAGGCGCTGCTAGCGAGGGCCGCCAAAACCCAGAATCTTCTCAGAGATACTGTGGCGCTCTGGACGGAGGGCCTCGTGAACATTGCTGCAGTCATCGAAGAGGAGCTGGTGCAATTGGGGGTGGAAGGCTTCGGGTACTCCTTCGACGAGAACCTCCAACCCAGCGCCAAGCTCACTCCAGCAACTCCGAGAACGGATCCCAAAGCAGTTGGCCGACGAGTCACGCTCGATTTGTGCCGGAGTTCTGGAGAAAGTGCTGGTGAAGGTGGCCTTCCGCAATCCGGGCCTCAACCTCACCAACGTCCTCAAGAGGCTGCCGGCGGACGCTGATCTTGACGCACTTAAGGCCCTCATCGCACCCATTGTGGACAGGGTGAACAAGGTCAAAAGGGTTGACGGCGGTCGCGTAGATTAGGCCGTCCGTTTTCTTCTTTTCTTGTCGCTGCCAGTCATGTCATGGGAACACTTTATTAGAGGAGCGACAAGTTATTTTTGTAATATAACTCTATCTTAGGCAAAAAATTGCTGTGTTACTTCCTTTACTCGACTCTTGGCTTTGTATGGTTCTGCCCTACGCTTTCTAGGGAAACTTGCCGGTGCAGGCACCCTTGCCGCGAGCGCCGAGTGCGGAACTTCAGCAGCTGCTGGCGGGGTCGCTACCGACAAGCAACCTTGTCGCAACTAGTTGCAGCTCACTTAAGTTGTTGAGCGGACTCGAAGCAAAGTAAGGGCACAGCTAGCTACGAGTTGGTTCCTCCACGCACATGTTTTCCATACAAAGCACGGTCAATCAAGGAAAATAACTCAAAAACTTAAAAAACTGATTGCTCAAACTTTAGCAACTTCGCTTTTCTATCGCCTGCTTCCCGGCAAGGAGAAACTTTCCTGAACGGCCTGGTCCACACCATTATCTTATCTTCTCCTTCCTCCCCCGGTAAACCTTGTGGGCGAGGGAACCTTCCTTCTTTTGAGAAAGAAACAGAGAAATAAAGTAATGATATGGAGCCTTGGGCTCGTTATCGCTTACCGGGGTCTGGTGCTGCACAAAGTGTCAGATAACCTATGCGAAAAAGGATTATAGCATAAAGAAAAAAAAATTGACAAGATGTGCGGGGCACGTGAACTTTATTGGTGCACGGGGTCTGCGCCTGGCTTTGTACAAAGGATTACATGCAACAGCGGCAAGACTTGTACAAAAGGTGGTTGCCGGAAAAGCTTCCGGCAACCGCGCCCTACGGGTAAAACTTACGAAGATGTTCAATGTTCCAGGAGTTGCTCACCGGAATGCCATCTTCGGTCTCAAGGCGGACAGCGCTGGGCCTAGTGACTCGTTTCACCCGATAAGGGCCTTCCCACTTCGGCATCAACTTGTTGGAATTCTTGGCGGACTGAACACGCCGAATAACAAGGTCGCCTTCCTTGAAGCTCCTGGCTTTAACTTTGCGGCTATGGTAGCGACGCAAAGCTTGCTGGTAGCGAGCGACTCGCACAGCAGCCTGAAGACGGTCTTCCTCAAGGAGCAGCGCGTCATCTTGGCGCAACTGCTCTTGCTCGAGCTCATCATAAGCGAGCACTCGAGGTGACCCGTAAATGAGTTCCATGGGGATAACTGCCTCTGCTCCGTAGACTAGAGCGAAGGGTGTCTGGCCAGTGGCTCGATTTACCGTCGTCCTGATCGACCAAAGAACCACCGGCAGCTCCTCGATCCAGTTTCTTCTGCACTTGTGCAGCCTGTCGAAAGTTCTGGTCTTGAGGCCTCGCAGCACTTCAGCATTTGCCCTCTCCGCTTGACCGTTGCTTCTCGGATGAGCAACAGAAGCGAAGCAGACCTTGGCGCCAAGATCTTGGACGTACTGCATGAAGGTGCGGCTCGTAAATTGCGTGCCGTTGTCGGTGATGATCCTGTTAGGGATCCTGAAACAGCAAACAATCGACCTGAAGAACTTGGCTGCTGACTGTGCTATCACCTTCCTCACTAGTTCCACTTCCGGCCACTTTGTGAACTTGTCGATGGCGACGTACAAGAACTCAAAGCCCCCGATAGCTCGGGGAAAGGGGCCGAGGATGTCGAGCCCCCAGACCGAAAATGGCCAGGATAAAGGGATCGTCTGGAGAGCTTGAGCTGGCTGGTGTATCTGTTTGGAATGGAACTGGCACGCTTCACACTTGGTTACTTGTGCAGTTGCATCCTAGAGGGCTGTCGGCCAGAAGAAACCTTGTCGGAATGCTTTGCCGGCAAGTGCTCTTGCGCCAATGTGGTGACCACATATGCCTCCATGTATCTCTGCCAACAGCTGTTGTCCATCTTCCCGGCGAATGCACTTCAATTTCACACTGTTGAGTCTTATTCTGTACAGTGTGTTGTCGACAAACTTGTACATACTTGACTGCTGGGCTACTCTTTCCGCTTCTTCTTGCTCTTCGGGAAGCTCTCCTGCCTGAAGGAAACGGACGATCTGCTGCGCCCATGCTGGAGCTTGCGGCTCGACAACAAGGGCTAAAGGCATATCTGTTGCTGTGGGAACATCCGCTTCTACGGCAAGAACCTGCGGTTCGGCCGGACCGTGATATTCCCCGGCAAGCTTGCCGGAGCAAAACTTGTCGGGAGCGCCTGCTTCAACGGAACAAACCAAGAGGTTCGCCGGAGCAGACTGCTCCTCAGCACTCTTGGCGTCGATCTTGGGGACCTTCTTGGCGGCGGCTTCGGGAAGCTCTGCCGGAAGGTAGTCATCAGAAACCAACTTCCTCTTCTTTCTCTGTCCAGTCGACGGTTTTACGGACGGTTGAGTCAGCTTGAGCACAAAAATCCCTGGTTCCACAGGTAACTTTAGTGCTGCGCACTTTGACAGGCCGTCAGCAATATCGTTCTGAGCTCGTGGAACGTGTTCCATTTGGAGGCCGTCAAAGTGTGCTTCTAGCTTCCTTACTTCATCAACATATGCTTCCATCAACGGACTCTGATAGCTTTTGTTTACTTGGCAGACGACCAACTGCGAGTCACCCCTGACAATGAGCTTGTTGATCCCAAGGTCTGCCGTGATTCTGAGTCCGGCAAGCAAACCTTCATACTCCGCGGTATTGTTCGTTGCTTGCTCCTTGGGAAAATGCATCTGAACTACGTACTTGAGGTGCTCTCCGGTGGGTGCGATAAGCTGCACGCCTGCGCCGGCGCCTTGCAGCGAGAAGGCACCATCAAAGTACATCAGCCACTCTTTGCTTGCCTCTTTGACGGGGATGCTTGTTTCTGGAGTTTCTTCGTCTGGTGTCGGCGTCCATTCCGCTATGAATTCTGCCAATGCTCTGCTCTGTATAGTGGAAGTACTCTCAAACTTGAGGCCAAAGCTTGACAGTTCCAGTGCCCACTCGACAATCCTGCCGGTTGCTTCTGGATTTTGCAGTATCCTCTATGCGCGCATGGACGCCGAGGTCTGTGCCGCCTTGTCCTTGGACTTGGCCACACTGAGGGCTCCCTCGTCGACGCCCATTCTTCCGCCGGCGTCCACTCCACCACCCGTTTGCTTCGGAGGCGGTGAAAGCGACGCAGACGGAACAGCTGCCTCCGAATCCTTCTTCTTCGGTGGCATGTCGATGAAGACGATGAAGATTTAGCTCGCGTGCATGCCGGATCGGGTTCGCACAATCTCGACGCCCCCTACCTGGCGCGCCAAAGATGTCGGGGAAACTGATCCACCAACACCTATGGGGACTGGGCCCCTTTCGGTTCGGAGGGGGGCGGAGGACGCGCAAAGAGCGGATCGAGGCAGTACACGCGAGCAGTTTTACCCAGCTTCAGGCCGCACGGATGCATAAAACCCTACTGCTGCTTGTTTGTGTGTATTGAATTCTTGCTCAGGAGCGATGGACGCTGCCAGACCGAGCGTGAGAGTGTTCCTGATGTTTCGAATGAGCCGAACCTCCTCTACGTTGCGCTTGGGCCTCCCTTTATACTTTCAAGGGGTCACCGACAGGTGGCAACGTAGACTAGAAGGGTAAAAATGGAAAAGGATGCGGTAGGTGCAGCTACCGCTACTGTGGACACAGTGCACCCTACCTAACTCTGACGGCAGGGGACAAGGTCATTGAATGCCCGTCTGAGTTGCCTAAACAGTGCAAAAAGTGACCGTTAGGAGCGCCACCGTTTGCCACGATGGCCTTCTCTTCATCTCCGCTTGCCACCGCGTACCCCTGGCTGCACAGGCTCCCGCCACGCGCCCCTGAGGAAGCCTCATGGCGACACGCGGGTGGGTGCGCTGGAGCGTGGGTTCAGAGTGGCAGCGGGCCCCCGGTGAGTACCTTGTCGGGGTCGTCGTCTTGTCGAGTCCAGAAGCTTGTCGCTCACCGGACCTTGCCGGGACGTACGGTGCATCGCGGCAAGTTTCTTGAAGTGTTGTGGTTGGCCTTCCCGGCAAGCTCCTCTTGCCGGGGCCTTGTCTCTTCCCGGCAAGATCCTCTTGCCGGGGCCTTGTCTCTTCATCTTGAATGCTTTGTTCTTGAATGGCTCCAAAGGAACCCACGGAGGACTCTGGCGGTCGTCCGGCAAGCCTTGCCGCGCGGCGCTGCAACTGCCCGTGCAAAAGTTCGGGATACTAGGGTACCCCTACTCTAGTACACCGACAAGGACGAGGTGGGGGGCGGGGGGCGGAGCGAGAGAGAGCGTGCGAACCTCTGTCTCTCCCCCTCCTCCCCCTACTTATAGGCTCGCGTGGCGGAGCCGAGGAGGCGCGGCGTGGGGAAGCGTGGGGATCAATCGTGCCCACTCCCCCATGTCCCGCGCTTATTGCGCCCTAATGGCGAAATAAAATCGCCACGGGAAGGCGAGCGGTCCACCTAGGCCGCAAAAGATCAGCGCTCGGGCCGAGGCCTAGGAGTGGCGGGCCCGGGCCTGCGGCGGTGTACCGTCGCGCGCGTGCGCTGGCAGGATCTCGCTGCCACGTGGCCCGCGGGAGGGCCCGCGGTCAGCGCGCGGGCCGACCATTTTCCCGCCTACAAGATGCAGGGCCCCCCGAAATCGGCATTTACCAGCGAAGCCGGCTCTTCAGGGTAGGAAGCTGACCAAGCTTCTCGTCCCTTTGTCCGCCTCGAAGCTCGATCAGCTTCGGGGACTACTGTCGGAGTAAATAGCCATGGGTAGCCTAGCCGGCTTCCCCTGGCCGTTCTGAAAAAATTACGAGCCCGTCCGGCTCTCGAGAATCCAAGACACGGGGCCGCCTTCGCCTTGCTGGCTGTCACCCAGGCCAGCTTTCGGAAGGCGGCCCGACTTTAGCCCTCGTGAAGAAAGCCATGGGGGGGGGGCGACTTCGAGAAGCCGGCCGCGAGGAGGCCGACTTCAAGAAGCCGGCTCCCATAAAGCAGTCGAGACCGTACCCTCAAAGTTTGCATCCACCTAACGGCGGTGCGACGGGGCGTGGCTACAGTGAAGCCAGCCACCCTCGAATCCCGGAGCATGCCTGGTACAGTGCGCCGTACGGGTGGCCATGCCCGTCCGGCACGGCACTGTTGCCACGTTGCCCCTGATTTCATCCACGACGGGCTACCGGTACGGCCCACGGGCGGTGGGCCCCTTCGGGCAGAGAGACACCCGAAGGCAGCCATGCCTCCCCCAGTCGGCCCAAGACGGAGCCGGCTCCCCGCAGCCGGCTCGCCGCCTCCCTCGAAGGAGATGCCCCATTAAGGAGATAAGACGCGGTGAGGCTACAACGATCGCCCGCCGGGCGGCGACACTGTAGCCACGCCTACCATGACGAAGCCTACGTCACCAAGATGGGGTGACAGTAACCAGCCACCGACTAGGCCCTGGCCAGTGGGGCCTGCCTGTCGACCAAGGGGCCGGCAGTCGGCGGGACCCACCAGTCGGCGGGCCCCAGAAGCCGGCGAGCGCAGTCACAGACGGCTAGGCCCCGCGCCCAGTCGGATTACCATTGTACCCCCGAGGGGTAGGCCTATATAAACCCCCCAGGGCACCCATGCAAAGGGTTCGACCCCCAGCTAGTCTTAGACACCATACGAGGAGAAGAAGCAAGTTAGCCGTGCCCTTCTTCCTCCTCCCACCGAACAGCTCAAGGAGCATTGTGTAGCTACTTGTCCATCTAGTGATCATGCGGAGACCCCACAGAGCAGCAGTAGGGGTGTTATCTCCACGGAGATCCCTGAAGCTGGGTAACATTCGCCGGCGTGCATGTCTTCGCCCCATCCCGTTTCCAGGCACCGGCGATGTCTTACTGGCTCCCACAATGATAAGCCACCGTTGGCATATGTCGCACCTACCACCCGACAGTTCTCTGAGTTGACGTAAGCTTGATCCTCGTAAGCATACTCAACGGGTTCCTTGATCACACAATCGTCTCCTGGCTCTACCTAAAGCAAGAACACAAGCAAAGGAAACAAGGATCAACCACGGTGCAATGCGCAAGCAACATGATGCAAGACATGGCATGATATGCGGGATGTGATATGCAATGCATATGCGAGCTCCGGAAGGAAAAGATTGAACCAGGCCTCAACTTGGCAAACCAAGAGTGCCGCTGGAAAGATGAGATGATTCTGGTCGAAATCGATATAAAGATCGCTGGAATAGGAGACACAATTTGCAAATGACAAGCAAAACAATAATGACACAATTCTATGATTAACAACACGATGCCATCTAGAATGCAACAAGAAACTAAGCTACTGCACCCCAACATAGCAACAAAGCACACAGCAGTGATCTACTCAAGATGCTTGACAAAAGATGAACACTGAGCTACGGCTAAATCACACAAGAGCAGGTTCAAACAAGCATGGAAATAGTGCAAAAGATATCAGCTTCACAGACTTGGTGAAAATACTAACATGTCAGGATTTAACATCAGGAAGCAATGGTTAGAGAAAGATAACAACATGCTACATGATCAGAACATAGCAATACAAAGAATGGCATGAATCTACTCAAAGCATATAACAAAAGTCCCTTACTGACAATAAGCCAAAAAGGATCAGAAGATATGATGGCACCCATGTAAACATAGTAAGAATCGTTAACAGACTCAGACTTAGCAGAAAACTGGACATGGCATAAACAGAAATACGAAGGCCTCTTTGCGAGCTCGATTCACTCACCACAAGGCATTGCATGATAAACTAAGCATACTACCAGAAAGAAGACATGATCAAGAAGCTAACCATGGCAAGAACAATCTCATAGCATGCATGTATCAACTACAACAACCTTGGCAAAATTGATTAACATGTAAACAATCTGCCAGGAACATTTTATAGCAAAAGTAGAGCAAGATTGAGTCATGCTAGGGTACTCCATAAATGCAAACAAGGACATGGATGGATAGAGCATAACCATATGTCAAAATCATCCTTACTGAACATACTCAAAAGAAGCATGGATCACACTGTAGCAACAAGAATACATGGCATTAAAATAATAGCAGGGAAATGACAGTGAAATTCTAAGTCCATCAAACCAGCAATATCACGAGAGCTACTTTGCATGCTTGTGCTAGTCACCACATTGATCACAAAAATACATGGCATACGCCCCTGTAAATATGGCATGGCATATCCCAAAACACATGTAGAGCTCATGCTCATATGCAGCACACAATAATCATTGCAAAAATGACAAATGCTCAAGATCTGCTAAGTAACAAGAACTAACATTTTATAGCACTCTTGCACCAAAAATTTGAGCATCAAGATGATCTCAAACAAGCATGGTGCAATGGAACGAAATGAAGAGCACAACCTGATGAACAATTTGATATATGGCATGCACAAAATGGAGCTATGGATGCGGAGTTATGATGCAATGAATAGGACTAGAAAATATAGCAGAAAAGGACTTAGGCAAAAATTCAACCTCCAGATCTAGGGTTGACTTCTGCACGCGAACCGAGGTGGTGCCAGAACTTCACCGGATCTTCGCCGGGGAGCTTGCCGAAGTGGAGGGAGAGGCCGGAGTGGAGGGAGATGGCCTGAGAGGGCGGATCACGAATGACTTTGCACATTTCTTCAGCCTCTG
Organism: Triticum aestivum; assembly: GCF_018294505.1. NCBI lineage: Eukaryota > Viridiplantae > Streptophyta > Magnoliopsida > Poales > Poaceae > Triticum > Triticum aestivum. The sequence goes on from NC_057797.1 coordinate 465,919,423, forward strand.
TGATCAAGTCATTGCCAAGAAGTTGGCGTTCACCAGTCTCTGACCAATTAAGAGGGGTACGACACTTTCTGCCATAGAGTATCTCGAATGGGGCCTTGCCCGAACTCGCTTGGAAGCTGTTGTTGTAGGAGAACTCAGCATATGGAAGACAATCTTCCCACTTCATACCGAAGGAAATGACACAAGCCCTGAGCATATCTTCAAGAATTTGATTTACTCGCTCGACTTGTCCACTAGTTTGAGGATGAAAGGCTGTGCTGAAGCGAATGTTGGTGCCCATAGCCTTCTAGAAGGAATCCCAGAACTTAGAGGTAAAGATGCTTCCACGATCTGAAGATATCAACTACGGAATGCCGTGCAAAGAGACAATCCAGGTATATAGCTCTGCCAAGTGAGCTACTGTGATAGATTCTTTGATAGGAAGAAAATGAGCCACTTTTGTAAGATTGTCGATGACAACAAAGATAACATCATTGCCATGCTTGGACTTGGGAAATCCAGTCACAAAGTCCATCTCAATATGGTCAAACTTCCATTCTGGAATGGCAAGAGGTTGGAGGAGACCAGCTGGTCGTTGGTGTTCTGCTTTCACTCTTCTGCAGACATCACATTCATTTATGAACCGAGCAATCTCGCGCTTCATTCGAGTCCACCAATACGACTACTTGAGGTCATGGTACATCTCCGTACTTCTAGGATGAATGGAAAGGAGTGAATTGTGAGCCTCGTTCATAATGACTTTACGGAGATCACCCTTAGGAATAACAATGCGATCCTCGTAGAATAGAGTATCTTTGTCATCAAGGCGATATCACTTGTACTTGGGTTGGCTCTTGGCAATACCAATCTTCACCTTCTTCACCATTGCATCAAGAAGTTATGCCTCACAAATTTGATCTTCCAAAGTAGGAGATACTTGGAGGTTGGCAAGAAATCCTTGAGGAACAACTTGGAGATTAAGTTTGCGGAAAGCTTCACAAAGATCCGGTTGGAAGGGCTTGAGAATCAAACTGCTGCAGTAAGCCTTCGTGCTCAAAGCGTCTGCAATGACATTAGCCTTGCCTGGAGTATATTCAATATTTGGATTATACTCTTGAATCATTTCGACCCAATGAGTCTGCCTGAGGTTGAGGTTGGGTGGAGTGAAGATGTACTTGAGACTCTTATGATCAGTGAAGATGTCCACTTTCCTTCCCAACAAGAGATGTCTCCATGTTAAAAGAGCATGGACAACTGCCACCAACTCGAGGTCATGAGTGGGGTAGTTCTTTTCGTTGGGCTTCAACTGGTGAGAGGTATAGGCCACAACTTTCTTTTCTTGCATTAACGCAACACATAGACCTTGCAGGGAAGCATCACAGAAAACCTCGAATGGTTTGGATTCACCAGGAGGAGTCAGAACTGGAGCTGTGACTAACTTCTCTTTGAGGGTGTTGAAAGCGATGTCACAGTCAGGTGTCCAGACAAACTTCGCATTCTAAGGTCGTTCCCAATTCACAATTGCAGACACCTTCTTAGGATTAACAGCTATGCCCTTGGCGGAGATGATATGCCCAAGGTAGAGAACCTCATCGAGCCAAAACTCGCACTTTGAAAACTTCGCATAGAACTGATGTTCTCTGAGTTTGTCTAGCACCAATCTCAAATGCTTGGCATGATCCTCCTTGTTCTTGGAAAAGACCAAAATATCATCGAGATACACCAAGACGAAGTCATTTGTGTAAGGGTTGAAGATGAAGTTCATCATGCGACAGAATATTGGAGGAGCATTGACAAGGCCGAAAGACATGACAGTGTATTCATAGGAACCATAGCTTGTTCTGAATGCTGTCTTGGGGATATCTTGTTCACGAATGTGAATCTGATGATAGCCCATACGGAGGTCAAGCTTGGAGAATACTTGAGCACCTTTGAGTTGTTCGAATAGCTCATTGATGTTGGGAAGTGGGTACTTGTTCTTTATGGTCTTCTTGTTCAATGGACGGTAGTCGACACAAAGTCGGTCCGTGCCATCCTTCTTCTTGACAAAAAGAACACCACAACGCCAAGGAGAAGAACTTGGTCGGATCAGACCCATACGCTCTTGTACATCGAGTTGTTTCTTCAGCTCCTTCAACTCTTCTGGTACAAGCTTGTAAGGACGTTTGCAAACAGGTTCTGTGCCAGGCTCAAGATCAATGACGAATTCAACTGGCCGGTGAGGAGGCATTCCTGGAAGCTCTTCTGGAAAGACATCTTGATATTCACAAACGACTGGAATCTGAGAGATGGCATTCAACTCGCCCTTCTCATTGAGAGAAAATAGTCGAATAGTATCATCACGAGCGGCAAAGACGATCACATCCTTAGACGAGTGTGTCAATTGAATCTGCCTGGCAGCACAATCAAGCTGAGCCTTGTGCTTAGAAAGCCAGTCCATGCCGAGAATTAGATCAATATCCGAGTTACCAAGAACCATTGGAGAGGACAGAAATTTATAGTCTCCAAACTGGACAGAGACATCGGGAGCAACCAAACTAGAAGTCATAAGCTTTCCGGGAGAAACAACTTGCATGACTTTGGACAAAACCTCTGTGTCAACATTGTGCTCTGATGCAAATGGGAATGACATGAAAGAATGTGATGCACCAGTATAAAAAAGAACTCTTGCAGGAATATCATTAACATGAAGATTACCCACGATCACTTCTGAAGAGTCCTCTGCCTGAGCTGCGTTCATCATGTTGACCTTGGCAAACTTGGAATTATGCTTGATCACTGCATTGCTGGCAGATCTCATAGGAGGAGGAGGCGGAAGGCGCCTATGGTTGAAGCATTTGTTCGCATAGTGCCCTTTCTGCTGACACTTGTTGCAAGTAACCTCTGAGAGTGGACAGTGATACGGAGCACTTGACCTTGGAGCATGAGACGAAGCTTTTTTCTGATAGCCTGGGTTGGGTGGGTGGGAAGATACATTGCCACCTTTACTCTTCTGCTGATAAGGCTGATAGAACGGAGGAGGAGGAGGCAACCAGAACTTTTGCTACTTAGCTGCCACTTGAGTTGAATAAGAAGAAGAAGGAGTTGCATCCCTGACTCTCTTCTTGGAAGCATCACACTTGATCTGAGTGGCCTCTTGCTTTAGTGCCATGTTGTAGAACTCATCATACTTTTCCGGCTCAAAAAGCACGAGAGCTAGTTGCAGATCTTCTCTAAGGCCACCTCTGAATTGATAAATCATGCTCTTCTCGTCAGGGACGTCTTGTTTGGCGAAGCGAGCGAGCCTCTGAAACAGGATGTTGTATTGGTAAACAGACAAACTGCCTTGCTTCAGATTGCGGAACTCCTCGCGCTTACTCTCAGCAACACTTTGAGGAATGTGGTGAGCTTTGAAGTCTCGGCGGAAATCATCCCAGGTAATCACACGACCTCCTCTAGAATCTTTGTATTGTTGATACCACTCAGCAGCTTGGTCTTTGAGTTGGAATGAAGAAAACTTGACAAAGTCCTCAGGCCTAACATTGCTACACTCAAAATGTTTTGCAGATATCCATGAGCCAATCGTCAGCGTCTGTGGCCTCGACACAGTTACTGAAAGACTTCGGTTGGTTTGCGAGGAACTGGTTGAGGGTAGCAAACTGAGCTTGATTGTTGCCATGGCCTTGAATTCCTTGGTTATGCTCTTGCAAGAGTTGCATAAGCATCTGCGTGTTGGCGTTGGTAGTGGCCATGACAGCTTGCCATGCCTCCGGAGGTGGAGGTGGTGGCGGTGGTTCTGGATTCTGACGCGTTGGAGGAGCCATCCTGAAGAGGTTGACATCCGTTAGCATCTTGAAACACATATATTCAAGCTGAATCAATGGATCGAAATTGCAACATATAGCCTTAACATTCGAACAAGAATGAATGAATGAATTCCAAAGTAAATGATCACACTTCCATAAATTGAGAAGCCACTTAGATAGAGGTAGATGAATAAAACAATAAGGTACGGATATGAACAAATAATTGGTAAGGATTACCCAATCACAAACCAAATATCTGCGGGGAAGAAATACTAGAGCTACATGAATTCCCACCTATGAAACTCCCGAAACTTTCTGGTTATGCAATCAGGTGTTGGGGATACAGGGGAAACATGACATCTCACCCAGAACTAGCAAATCCTACATCCAGTTGTATCCATCCTTCAACACATAACCAAGAAACCTTCGAAAATCATTTACCTCAACCTTCAAAAAGCATCCGTTATACGAGGTATGGCAATACTTCCGAACTCCCGCCCAGTACTGGGTGGCGTCGAGGTTATCTCACCAACAACTGCATAAAGGAGATTTTCGATGTCGGCGAACTCAGGTATTCCATAACTACAACGATAAAATTGTGATGACAACACCTCAGAGCTCAACTCTCCGGGACACTACCACAACCCCTAAATGTCAGGAGGCACCAAGAACAATGTTCTCGTCACAAAACCATCGGAACAATTCCAAGATACCCGCGTGATCCTAAAAAAATAATTTCGTGAAATTTGAGAAGAGATGAGTTAAAACTCCATGTCAGGAGGCCTCACCAGAGCGACGAAGGGACTGAGGAGTAAAAAGAATCCTACTCTCCTATATATATAATCCTATAAGACTCAAAACATTTTTCTAGACTCAATAACGCATGTGATTCGATCAAGCAGGGGGCTCCTAAGTCGGGGAAGGCTCTGATTACCAACTTGTAACACCCACCATGCGGCTATATCTCCCACGTGTCGGAGCACGACTTAGAGGCATAACCGCATTGTAGGCATGTCTCAAGAGGGGTAATCTTTACACATCCCATGTACCAAATAAGAAAGAGGTACAAAGTTGGCTTACAATTGCCACTTCACACAATACATAAATATAGCATTACATCATCCAGAATACAATCAAGGTCCGACTATGGAACCAAAATAAAGACAACCCCAAATGCATAGGTCCCCAATCGCCCCAACTGGGCTCCACTACTGATCGTCTGGAAAGGAAACATAGTAACATCCTGAGTCCTCATCGAACTCCCACTTGAGTTCGGCCGCATCTCCTGGATTGGCATCATCGGCACCTGCATCTGGTTTTGGAAGTAATCTGTGAGTCACGGGGACTCAGCAATCTCACACCCTCGCGATCAAGACTATTTAAGCTTATGGGTAGGAAAGGTAGTGAGGTGGAGCTGCAACAAGCACTAGCATATCTGGTGGCTAACTTACGCAAATGAGAGCGAGAAGAGAAGCAAAGCACGGTCGAGAAGCTATAAAGATCAAGAAGTGATCCTAAAACTACTTACGTTCAAGCATAACACGAGACCGTGTTCTCTTCCCGGACTCCGCCGAAAAGAGACCATCACGGCTACACACGCTGTTGATTCATTTTAATTAAGTTAAGTGTCAGTTTTTCTACAACCGGATATTAACAAATTCCCATCTACCCATAACCGCAGGCACGGCTTTCAAAAGTTCAAAACCCTGCAGGGGTGTCCCAACTTAGCCCATCACAAGCTCTCACGGTCAACGAAGGATATTCCTTCTCCCAGCACGACCCGATCAGACTCAGAATCCCGATTACAAGACATCTCCACAATGGTAAAATAAGACCAGCAAAGCCGCCCGATGTGCCGACAAATCCTGATAGGAGTCGCACGTATCTCGTTCTCAGGGCACACCGGATGAGACATCCTGCAAGTAAAACCAAACCTCAAGTTGCCCCGAGGTGGCCCCGCAGTCTACTTGTTTTGGACCAACACTCAGAGGAGCACTAGCCCGGGGGGGGGGGTTAAAATAAAGATGACCCTTGAGTCCGTGGAACCCAAGGGAAAAAGGCTTAGGTGGCAAATGGTAAAACCAAGGTTGGGCCTTGCTGGAGGAGTTTTATTCAAGGTGAACTGTCAAGGGGTTCCCATTATAACCCAACCGCGTAAGGAACACAAAATCAAGGAACATAACACCGGTATGATGGAAACTAGGGCGGCAAGAGTGGAACAGAACACTAGGCATAAGGCCGAGCCTTCCACCCTTTACCAAGTATATAGGTGCATTAAAGTAAACAAGATATAATAATGATATCCCAACAATAAGCATGTTCCAACAAGGAACAAACTCCATCTTCACCTGCAACTAGGAACGCTATAAGAAGGGCTGAGCAAAGCGGTTGTCGTGGTTCTAAGTCTGACAGTAGTGTAGGGGGGTAAGTATGGAGAGGCAAGATCTTAGCTATGGAGAAGTTGTAAGGATGCAATGTTTATGAGTTCATGCCCTTCTCGGAGGAAGTAATAGCCCTATGTCTCGGAGCTCGGAGGCGGTCGACTGGATTATGCGTGTATGAATTATAGGGGTGCGAACCCTTGTCTCGGAGGAGGGGGGTGGCTTATATAGAGTGCGCCAGGACCCCAGCCAGCCCACGTTACAAAGGGTTCAATGTACATTAAGGCAGGGCGTTACTGGTAACGCTAGTAATAAAGTGCCATGATGACCATAAAAGCTACTTAATAACCGACCGTTAGCATGCGGAGTTCCTTTAGGTCTCCTGACTGTCGAGTGGCTTGGTCTTGGTCAAGTGGTTGCTTCTTGGTCGAGTATCTTCGAGTCTGTCGAGTGGAACACCTCCAAGTCGATTGAAAGATGATTTCTTCTGGGGATGTCCTTGGGTAGGTCAGTTTGGACAGGTCCATGCCCCTACCCTAGGTACATAGCTTCATCATTAGTCCCCGAATGGATCGAGGTTTGAGTGGGAAAGGGATTGTGCACTTCTCCGACTCATTTTTCATGCCGTGAGCATTTCTTGTTTCGGATTAATGAACCTGAGCGATGGCAGCGACTTCCTTTCCAGTCGCCTTGATCCATTCCTAGGTTTTTGTCGAGTGAGTTTCTTTACTTGAAAGGCTCCGAGTGATGGTGCGGAGGAGATCTTTGGTCTGACAAGTTGTTCCGCTGCCCGCAGATTTCGTGGGATCCGAATTTTGGGAAGCGCGCAGGATGGGGGAGGCCGCAGTAATCGGATGGGATAGAGCCGAGCCGCCTCGATCCCCGTGCCACCTTTTTCACCATGTATCACGCACGTGATTGTTACGGGATTTGACGGAACCTCCCGGGCCTACCAGTCAGCCACTCGGAAGCGGCCTCATATAAGGCGTTGGACCGGGGTCTCCCGAACAGTGCGTCCTCATTATCTCTTCTCCTCTTCACGCCCCTTCGCTGCGCTCGCTCTCACTCTCGCGCCACCGTTCCGTATGCGTCTCGCCGATGACAATGGGAAAGGAGAAGGCGGCGGCTCTGGAGCGGGCAAAGAAGGCGACAGCGGGGTCGAAGGGGAAGGCGACCAGTCGGGGCGGATGCTTCTCGCGAACCAGCCTGCCGAAGGGCTGGATCCAGGGCGATTGGATCCACTCGAAGCTCACCCAAGAAGACCTCGACAACCTGGCCGAAGGAGGGCTGATCCCCTATGACTCGGCGCGGCTTCTGGGGAAGGAATCCGAGCCGCAACCCCGGGAGGGTGAGCGCGTTCTTCTTGCCACCCACGTCGACCGTGGATTTTCCTTGCCTCCTCACCCTTTCTTTCGAGGATTTCTGAACTTCTTTGGGGCACAACTCTACCACTTTACTCCCAACACAATCGTTTATCTCGCCTCTTTCATTTCTTTGTGTGAGAATTTCCTGGGTTGCCGGCCTCACTGGGGTCTTTTCAAGCATATTTTCACTTGTCGCTCCCAGACAGTGAAAAAGGCTAATCCGAGTGACGAGAGGACTCAAGTGATCCAGATGTGTGGGGGTCTTGGTATCCAGATGAGAGGGAAAATCTCCTTTCTGGCCATGATTCTTCCCGACTCAGTTCACGGATGGTAGTCGGCCTGGTTTTACTGTAAAGACTAGTCGACGCCAGGGCAGTCGACTGGCCTCCCTCCCTTTACCATGGACCGAGTGAGGAAACCATCCCCTTTGAAGGTGCTCCTAGAGGAGAAAGCGCAGGTGAGGGTGCTGGTCGAGCGAGTGGTCCAGCTTATCCGTGACGGGGTCACCGGTATGGATCTCTTGGAGGTCTTCCTTCAGCAGCGCATCCAGCCTCTCCAAGCCCGAGACCATCTGATGTGGATGTATTCGGGTCTTGAAGACTCCACTCGGATTCACCCGGAGGAGGTCGATGATGACACACTGGAGAAGTGGCTGTCAGGCATTACCAAAAACAAGGATAACCCCAGGGGAGCCAGGAGAGTTCCCCCATTCGACTAGTCTCATGCACCAGAGAAGGTCTGATTCTAAGTTTTTTGCTTGTAATCTGAATTCACTCGCGCAGCTGCCTATACCGCGTCGACTGACTTTATTCTCCCTGCTTTCTTTCAGGCCATTATTGAAATGTATTCAACGCCCAACGGAGAGCAAGAGAAAGCTCTGGATGGCGAAGCGAGCGGCGGCGACAATGGTGAGTGTACTTCTGATGGTGAAGGGGATGGAGGAAGCGACGACTCAAGCAATGGAGAAGAAGTCGAGTCGCCCCCTCGCAGGGAGAGGCGATCCAAGCTTGACCAAGAACGACTGAGCGCCCACGAAAAGGCAACTGCTCAGGCTGGTCAATCTTTGAAGCGTCCTTGGATCTCTTCACCAACCCCGACTGAGAAGGCGCCAAAGAACCCCAAAGTTGTAGAGCCGAAGACTCGGAAGGCGTTGCTGAAGATTAAGATTGATATTCCCGTTGCTTCCGCGTGAGTGTCTCTCTTTGTATTCACTCGACGCTCCGCGCTGTTTGTTTTTCTTGTTTTAACTGGATGAACTTTGGAACTATCAGCGTTGCCACTTCCGGGACCTCAGCTTACAGGGACGATGATGAGGTGATGGAGGATGTGGTCACTTCTAATCTGGGTATGATTTCTGCCATACTGTCTTTGTTCGGTCGATTCAACTGCAATGTGCATCATTGGGTGATGTGATTTTGGCAATTGAACTTTGCACAGCTCCCAACATTATTGACCTCCCCGATGATGATGAAGAGCCCGAGAGGTCTTTGACGAGGAAGAATAGGCAAGATCCTCCAAGCGAGGCGCTACAGTCGACGCCGAGGGCGGAACCAGTCGTTCAGGACACTGGCGATGCCAATTAGGGTTCTGTTACCTTCGCCGTGCCACTGTCGAGTTCCTTGCCTTCTTCGTCGACTGCTCAGGCCCCTGTCGACCCACCTGCAGTTTTTGCGACCCATCATGTCGCAGAAGACGAAGTGAATGCTGCCAGGGAAGCTATTCGCCAAGCAGGCGTCATGATGGAGAAGATGAAGATGGTGCGAGACGCTAGTCAGGCTGCCTACGACGCCAGCTCGGCTCTCCAAAGCAACATTCAGGTTAGTTGGTCGCCGCTTGTTCTGTTAGGATATGATATCTGAAGACTCTTTCCGAAAATCTTTGCGTTAGTACACCCATTGGGTGCGTTGATTGAACTTTGAATTAGTGGGGGCATGCTGAGTGCACCCACTGGGTGTAGTCCCTGAGACTACGGTGGACTGCGGGCAGTCGACTGTAGTCTTTGTATTTTGTCGAGTGTAAACCAAACTGATAGTTTGTCTCTTCCACTCGGTCAGGTCAAGTGGGGTCAGAACCGGTGGGGGCACGCCAAGTGCACCCACTGGGTGTAGTCCCCGAGACCGCGGTCGACTGCTGGCAGTCGACTGTGGTCTGAGTTTTTTTTCTGCACTCGACTCCGGCGGGCCGGTCGAGTGGGATCAGAACCGGTGGGGGCACGCAAAGTGCACCCACTGGGTGTAGTCCCCGAGGCTATGGTGGACTGTGGGCAGTCGACCGTAGCCTTAGTACTTATTGACTTTGTTGTTTTTCGCTGTAAAAATAACTTCTCCCCTTTGATTTCAGAAATCTTGTGATCTTGGAGCTCGCTTTGCTGACTTGGAGAAACAGCAGATCCAACTGAACCTTGACTTGGAGCTGGCCAAGACAGAGCTGTAAAGGGTCAAGGACGACGCCACTGGTAAAATGAATTTGTCGACTGGTCTGTCTTAGGCTTGAGTACCCTTCTGCTCTTTCTGAATCAGGCATCATTTCTTTGTAGAGAAACTAAGAGAAGCTCTGGCGAAGAAGGATCAGGATTTGGATGCTGATCGAAAGGAGGCTGACGACAGAACCGCTCTGGCTGAACAGAAACTGGCTTCGATCGGCCAGTTGGAAGAAGAGAATATCAGGCTGAAATCTACTCTGAATGACGCCAACAAGGAGTGCTCGCGCTGGAAGAAGGAGAATCTCATCCTGGGCGAGAAGATGGAAAGCATTGCTCACAGGAGGGACGATCTGGAGAGCTATCTGAGGAGCCTTGCCAAGAAGTTGTTCATCAAGCTTGAAGGTGCACATTTTGTTCCGACTGATTTTTTTATGTCGACTCGGTGTACGAAAATTGACTTATCCTTGGATCGTGAATGCAGAGTTTTGCCAAAACTTCGAGGAGGAGACTGGGCGGATTGAGCCAGGTTTGGACCCAATCAATTCTCCCATAAAAGATGAAACTGCCATGAATCTGCTCCGACTGGAATCCCGCATCGACAGTGTCATGGACTACTTGGCTCGACTGAAGGTCGCCATGTCGTGGATCAACCCGACACTTTGGCCAGAGACCACGCCCCAGAATGATCTCGAGTCCCTGATGACTCGACTTAACAAAATCCCCGATCGAGTGCAGGAGTGGAAGAAATCTTCTGCCCGGTGTGGAGCTGATGTGGCCCTGTCTCTGGTTCGCGTCCATTGCAAGGAGGTGCGTCAACATAAGCTAGCGGCAATCAAGGTCGCCAACACCCAGAAGCATGACTTCCGATCTTTTATGGAGACTTTCATTGCTGCAGCCACTCGGATCGCCGACGGCGTTGACCTAGACGAGTTCGTTGAGCCTGCTAGTCCTCCTCCCACGGAGTGAACAAACTTTTATGCCTCACCTTAAATTTGCCTCGGGATGCCGAGTGGTTTTTGTAACCATTAAACTCTTTTGGGCTGAAAGCCCGAGCACTTCGATCTATGGTCCGGAACCTTTAGGGTTTATCTGAACTTGGTTTATTGTTAAATATCTTCATGAATCCCCCATCGAGTGGGAATCGTTCTCCATTTGAGACAACTTTTGTATTTGTGGCGCAACTCCAAAGGAGAAGGTGGTAGTCAACCTGCATCTTGTTAGTGCAGAGCGGGACGGAGCGCACATTGTATTTGTGGCGAAGCTCTCAAGGAAAAGGTGGCAGTCGACCTGCACCTCGTTACTGCAGAGCAGGATGGAGCGCACATTGTATTTGTGGCGAAGCTCTCACGGAGAAGGTGGCAGTCGACCTGCACCTCATCGTCCTTGAGGATTCAGATGTGTTTCGTACTTAGGCGAGTACTGGACTACAGCTAAGCCTCCAAGTGGGAGGCTGGCTCACCACTTGGTAGGATTTTCAGATACTTAGGCGAGTACTGGACTGCAGCTAAGCCCCCGAGTGGGAGGATTGCTCTCCACTCGGTAGGATTTTTTCAAACTTAGGCGAGTGCCGGACTGCAGCTAAGTCTCCAAGTGAGAGAACTTAGGCGAGTACTGGACTACAGCTAAGCCTCCGAGTGGGAGGATTGCTCTCCACTCGGTAGGATTTTTTCAAACTTAGGTGAGTGCCGGACTGCAGCT